>NC_033800.1:80881764-80930439 GCF_001876935.1 Asparagus officinalis
TTAAGTTGAATAATTTTTGGGGACTTTAGTTCATGGTGTTATTCATTGGGATGATGAGATTGTGGTTTTACTTTAAGGTGTTATTCATTGGTACAATGAGATTGAAATAATTGCCCACATTTTTCTTAAAATTATCCTATTGTTATACAAACTTTTTATTGCAATCTCCAAAAATTATCTCATTCTTAACTTTGGGACAATCATGAGGAAAAGAGGATAATTTTGAAGCACTAATTTATTAAATATCTAATATAAGTTAATTGTATTATAATATATAATATATCTTAATTATATTATATTATCAAATTCTACTATAATCGTAAGATAATAAAATATTATATAATATTATCTAATATAACATTACTATATACCATTATTACATATTAGTTAATAGTATTTCATATATTATAATGTTAGTATTATATAATATAATATTACTTAATATTATTTAATATATATTTTATTAGTTAGAATAAAAATATCATTGAAGTATTTTTATGATATAAAATTTTGTATTATAATTCAGTGTTTATATATTTAATATAATAATATATTAATTATATTATAATATAATTTAATATGATAATATATTCTATTATATAGAATATTTTAATTTATACAATAATTTATAGGGGTGGGCGTGGGCCGGGCCGATTTAGGCCCGCTGACGCCGGACATGTTGGGTTCAAGGCAGGGTTGTTCCGACTCCAGGCCCGGTGTTGGTGAGAGGTGGGGCCGATCTATTTTTCCCGGGTGTTGGGCACTGGACAGTAGGCCACGGCCAAACCGTCCCTAGGGGCCAGGTGGGGCCCAGGCCCACGGGTCGTTAGTCGGCTAGTGGTTTTTTTAACATTCTTTCTCAATTTTCATTTTTAATTCTAAACTTATAATTAACATTTTATTTGTATCGGTTAAATTATATTTAAATTATTTTTCTTTTATTTTTTATTAAAATTTTGATTATATACCGCATGTACAAAGATGTATAATAGTCCAGATGAGTATATTTAAAATATACACAGAAAAATATTACAAACACAAAGATGGCTACATGGCTCGGACCTTCGAAAGAAGAGCTAGCACGCGTTAGCAACTTTTTTAGTTTAAATTTAAATTACAATATAAAGAGGAAAAATATGTAACTAAAATCAAAAACTAAAAAACTAAAAACTAGTAATTACAAATATCAAGTCAGTCGCGTCGGAGTCGGTCAATGGTGGACGAGTTAATGCTGGTCGGCCTTTTCTCAGTCCTAATTTTAGCGCTGGACACAGCGCCTCCTATTGACCCATGCTATTCATGGCTGAGGTGGGATCGTGAGTGGGCTGGGCCGGTCAGCTTCGCGCGGCGACCGGCTGCCCTCCACCATAGCTAATTTACTATTTTCTGCTTTACACTTTTATTCCTTATTTAATTATTACTTTCAAATCATTTCACATATGTTGGCTAGTTATAATATTAATAATATTTTTACTTAACTAGATATGAATACGTATAATATTCTATACGATTAAAGTATGTATGATTTATATATCGATGGATGTTATATTAAAATTAATATCAATACAATTAATAAAATTTTTAATTATAATATTGAACCATATTATTCTATATTATAAATATTTTATTCAATAAGGCAAGTCATTAATTATCCATTTAAATTATAGCTAATTATCAAATCAATATATAATTTATAAATATAAAATAGAATTTTATCGTTAATATCTAATATTTGAAATAATATCATATTAAAGAGAAATAAAATTTAATATATTTTATATATTAAATGATATTTATTTTTAAATATTATTTAATATTATCTTCTAATCATATCAATTTTATATTAATATTCATATTATAATAATAATAAATATAATATCATTAATAATAACATTAATTCTTATAATCTAATCTAGTATTATAAGATAAACATATTAAATTTAATATATAAAGTAACAATAATGATATTTATAGTAACATACTAAATAATATACTAAATCAATTGGATAAATAAATTTAGACTTAATTATAAATAAATATATATTTTAATAATGTGATACATCATTCAATTATCAACGTGAATTGTCAAATAAAAAGATTTAAATTATCATATTATCCCCAACTGTCCACTCTTACCCACTCAAAATATCCTTAAGTAGGGCCTGGAGCATGGCTCGGTCAAACCGAAAAAAACCGACACCGAAAAAATCCGGTTTATGAGGTAGGGCGGTTCGGGTCCGGTTTGAAATTTTTATAAACCACGAAACCGACCCGGAACCGACCGAATATAGTAAGCAATACTCCCACTTCCTGATCTCAAACCTACCGACCCGTATCCAAAGAGTCAAAGCACTCAAACCCTAAACTCATTTCTGAATCATTATGGGTGAAAATAATATCATATATCAGTGTTTAAGTGCTTCATAATCTCCTACTCTTGTTGATATCTTTTTTCTTTAACACCAGTTTGTTTGATAGAAGTTTGCCATGAAGTTAGACCGAACAAAGACAACCGAACCGCACCGAACCGACTTGCAATATTCGCGTTCGTTTGAATTATTTCTATATCATATCAATTATTATATAATATCATATTATAATAATATAATATAATATATTAATTAATAACATTAATATACTTATAATTAATTAGTATTTATAAGATAACATATTAAATTTTAATATAAAGTAAAATAATGTATTATATTATAGTAACATACTAAATAATATACTAAATCAATTGGATAAATAAATTTAGACTTAATTGATAAATAAATATTATATTTTAATAATGTGATACATCATCAATTATCCAACGTGAATTGTCAAATAAAAGATTTAAATTATCATATTATCCCAACTTGTCCACTTTACCCCACTCAAAATATCCTAAGTAGGGCTGAGCATGGTTCGGTCCAAACCGAAAAAACCGACACGAAAAAATCGGTTTTATGAGTAGGGCGGGTCGGGGCGGTTTGAAATTTTTTTAACCCGAACCGACCCGAACCGACCGAATATAGTGCAATACTACCCATTCTGATCTCAAACCTACCCGACCCGTCTCCAAAGAGTCAAAGACTCAAACCCTAAACTCATTTTCTGAATCATTATGGGTTGAAAACAATATCATTATATCAGTGTTTAATGCTTCATAATCTCCTACTTTGTTGATATCTTTTTTTCTTTAACACAGTTTGTTGTTTGATAAGAAGTTTTATGAAGTTAGAACCGAACAAACCGAACCGAACCGCACCGAACCGACTTGCAATAGTTCGGTTCGGTTTTGAATTATAGACGGTTCGGTTCGGTTGTTCAAATTTTGGTAAAAACCAAACCGAACCGACCGTTGCACACCCCTAATCCTAAGGCTTCGTTTGGCAAAGGGTTAAGGAAGATGGGTTAAATAGAAGGATTAATGTACTTAGCTCAATCAATACTGATGGACTAAATTATTAACCCGTTAAATAAGTTTTATTTTAGCCATTGTGATCAGTTTTAGTGTTTGGGAATAACAATGATTTTGACTATTTTCTTTATAATTAGAAGAGTTAACTCTTAATTCTTCTAAATAGGAGTATTAGTAAATCACTTATTTTGAGGGGTTAACTCATTTTAATCCCTCTAGAGGGGTTAGCTTAACCCGTCTATATTTTTTATGTTTGGCAAATTATGAAGGGTTAACTCCTTTAACCATTATATAGTTTTTTTTGTTTGGCAGGTTAAGAAGGGGTTAAGTCTCCTTAACCCCTTACTTAACCCTTTGCCAAACGGTTAAGTGAGGTACTGTTTGGCAAAGGGTTAAGTGACGGGTTAAGGAGACTTAACTCCTTCTTAACCCGCCAAACACAAAAAACCTATACAAGGGTTAAAGTGAGTTAATCCTTCATAATTTGTCAAACATAGAAAATATAGAAGGGTTAATCTAACCTCTCTAGAGGGATTAAAATGTGTAAACCCCTCAAAATGAGGGGTTTACTAATACTCCTATTTAGAAGGATTAAGAGTTAACTCTTCTAATTATATTTACTAATACTCCTATTTAGAAGGATTAAGAGTTAACTCTTCTAATTATAAAGAAAATAGTCAAAATCTTTGTTATTCCCTCCTATTTAGAAGGATTAAGAGTTAACTCTTCTAATTATAAAGAAAATAGTCAAAATCTTTGTTATTCCCAAACACTACAAATAATCATAAGGGCTAAAATAAAACTTTTATAACGGGTTAATAATTTAGTCATTTCGATTATCGAATGAGCTAACTATGTTAATCCTTTTCCTTAATCCCTCTTCCTTACCCTTTATCAAACGGGACCTAAAGGGATAAAATTATTCTATTGAAACAATTATCCCACTTATCCCAACTTGTCCCAACCTATAACCTCCCCTTCATGAACATGAACATTACACTTGCGTTTGGCAAACGGTTAAGGAAGAGAGATTAAGAAGAAGGGTTAACTTAGTTAATCCATTGTGAAGGGTTAAAAATATTCTAATTCCATTTGGATTCGCTAGTTCTTAGTTAATCCATTGTGAAGGGTTAAAAATATTCTAATTCCATTTGGATTCGCTAGTTAAGACAAGGGGTTAAGACTTTTGTGTTTGGCAAATGAAAAATATTCTAATTCCATTTGGATTCGCTAGTTAAGACAAGGGGTTAAGACTTTTGTGTTTGGCAAATGAAGAAAGGATAAGGAGATTAATCTCATTATTTTTTTTAAAAAAATACCACTTTTTCCCTTACTGAAAATTTATAACTAATTGCCTCATTAATATCTTTTTTTGCGTTATTTACCTTCTAAGCAATTTCAAAGATTTGAAGCACTAATATGTAATTCAGTTGAGACATGAGGGATAAATAATTTTTTTGAAATAATGCTAAAATGACAATTTGGTATTATTCAATAAATGATTGTTCAGAAGGTAAATTAAAATAAATTATCATTTTTGCATTATTTTAGCTACTAAAGAGAGATAATAAGCTAACAAAATATTATATGGCTTCTTATTTATCAATAAACCTGGCAAAAAAGATTTGATTATTCAAGAAAAAAAGATTTGATTATTCAAGGAAAAAAAATCTACTCAATAGCTCTGTATAAAATTATAAGTTTTGCTCATATAAAGATAGTAAAAGACATAATTCAACCTCCTTATACTTCAATATTCGACAACTACATATTTCAATTATTCCAAAGCTGTAAAGCAATCCTGTTGCGAAGCTGCTCACCCCTTAAACTTTCATCTATACCAATCATGTTTTGGGGGTCTTCTTCCTCCTCCACCTCATCTTCATCCTCATTCATCTCTAATCCATTGAGCATATTAAAGTATTTATCATTTTCCTGATGCCTTGCAATAAAATTATGAAGAACACAACAAGCTACAACGATTTTGACTTGAGTTTTATAAGGAAATGGAGCAGCAACTTTCAAAATTTTGAATCTTTACTTTAAAATTCCCCATGCTTTTTCCACTGCATTACGTAGTTGTGCATGCCTATGATTATATTTTTCTTTAGTATCTCGATAGGCTCTGGTGGTCCCATTTGCAAAATCTCCAAGATGATAGTGTGATCCACGATATGGGGCGATAAATTTTGAAGTATTAGCATATCCCGAGTCAACTAGGTAAAAGCGACATACATATTTAAAATTATCTGACTTTAGTACTAATTGATTCTAACAAAAAGAAGGAAAAATATTAAAAATTACCTTCATGCACATTAAATTTACCATCTTCCAGTGTTGCACGAAGTACTGACATATCAGATGCTGATCCCTCCCATCCAGCAGCCACATAAAGAAAAGTATGATCAAAGAAGCACGCTGCCATTACATTTTAAGATATGAAATTCTTTCGAATACGGTACCTGTTGTGTTTCTTTTTCTTCACAATTACAGGAATATGAGATCCATCAATTGCTCCCAATGCTTTCTACAAATATGAAAATGTATAAAGTTCTAATGTACAGAAACATACACACATACACATTAAAAAAATTTGAAAAAATATATGCATTTAGCTCTACCTTGAAATATGGGAAGAAATTGGGATTCTCTTGAATCTTAGGATGAACGTCTACGTCAGCCATGGGAAGCTGGATATAATCTTGTTTCAAAGATAAAATAGCATTAAGCACATTATTATAATGCCTGCTAATAGTCTCTCCTCAATGTTGGAATATCTCAGCTAATACTTGATTTGAAAGGGCATGCGAAATTCCGTATAGAAATATACAAAGTTGTTCATTGCAGCTTAAATATCTAGTTGGCCTTAAAGCATTCTTCTCAATTAGAACATTTTTAAGCAAAAAAATTGCCTCAAAACTCATTTGAAAGCAAGAACATGAACGATCAGGATGTCCAGCCAACATATCTTCTACAAGCATATGACCAGAGAATGGTCTAGTTTGACATGGTCGAGGAACCTGCTTCATCACATTTTATTGATGAATGACGCTTGTAATCATCTCGTTCCACATGTACTCATCCTCATCTTCATCATTGAAAAGCAACGCCTCTATAAGATCATCTTCATCATCAAGTGCTTCAATATCATCAACACTAAGATTGCTTGCAAAATCTTCAAATGAATTCATCTTCAACCAAATTAAAAACAAAAAAATTAGACAACTTGTTGTAAAGAATGGTAGATATAGTTCAAAAACATTAACTTGATTTAAAATCAACACCTAATAAATTCAAAGATACAAAATGTCAACCCATGCGTGTCTATTGTAACGTGTTTCCATTATATTTTTGATTTTGTTTGTTTGAGAAGTGTGGTATGTCTGCTTGCTTTTGCTTCATGGTACACAGTATTATTGTGCTCTTTAATTTTATTTCATGTGAATTGTGAGCTTTAGATCTTTTTAAATTATTAGTAGTTCTTTAGTGTTATACAGAAGGATGACATGTGATTGTCTAATTGTTTGGCATCTTGGCAACCTCTAGTCTTCTACCATATAAATTTGAGAACCGCACAACATCCAGTGAAATGTTCACAATACCAAGCATAGCATGCCTGATATAACAAGGCAACAATTGCTTAAGAAATGAGGTTTGTTGCTATCAGGACTATGTAGAGGCCTTTCCTTCTGAAACCATGTTAGATAATCAATCCTATAAAAGCTGAAGATGATTACTAGTCAACATTGCTTAAGAAACTATTTGAAAAATATGTTCTTTAACTTGTCATTACTAAATTTATGCTGTACGTTACTGCTTCGTATGCAGGTTAATCCCAGCTTATATGGTGATAACAATACGCACCTATTCATAAATTGGACGGTACAACATGAATATTTTGAGAAATATTTGACAGTTTCTAGCAGAGTTTAAGATTTTTTTTCTCTTTATATAGATCGATGGTTTTCGGAACACAGGCTGTTATGATCACCTTTGTCCAGGATTTGTGCAAGTTAATCCTAGAATTCACCTGGGTGCTACTTTGGGTCCCCTTTCAGTGTATGACGGAATTCAGTACGCCATTAGGCTCCTTGTATTTAAGGTCGGCATTTCATATTTTTCCATTTAAATTTGTATTTTTCTTGTGATCCCTTTTTTCGCAAAATGATAGTTATACAATTATCAGCTGTTGTCTGTTTTATCATTTCTTATTTATTTTACTTCTTAGTATCACTTGAACATGGACAACTTTTCGAAAGCATTACCATTCTTGTTGACCATTAGATCTTATTTTTCTTTATACAACTTCATGAAGCACAATGGCTCTCTGTTGCCCATTCCCTTTTGCGTGTAGGTGTTAAATTTTAATGAATCATGTGATGGATATCTTAATTGATGGGTACATAAACAACACTGAGAAATGTCAGAAATGTTCTAATGTTAGTCTCCCTTAGCGAACATTGAACTTCTATTAACTGGATGGATATCTTAATATTCATTTCTTCTATTAACAAGGATTGCGTCCAAACACCAAGTAAGTCAAGGGGAGGCCTGAAATTTTCCCTCTTTTGTTCTGCAACCTGCATATGTATCTGCTATTTGTACTGCTTCTATTCTATCGGTCAGATATTTCTATAGCCGAATGATTTTAACTCCATTTTCTATAACAGGATCCAACCACTGGAGATTGGTTCAGATATTTCTATAGCCGAATGATTTTAACTCCATTTTCTATAACAGGATCCAACCACTGGAGATTGGTGGCTAGCATTTGGAAAAAACAAAGAAGCAGTGGGCTACTGGCCAAAATCCCTCTTCAACACTTTGAATGATCACGCTACTAAGGTTTACAGGGGAGGTTTGGTTAAAAGTCCTATCAATGAACCTAGTGCTCCTATGGGAAGTGGGCATTTCGCAGCCGAAGGTTTAAGAAGAGCTTGCTACTCGGCGGATCTTTATCTTGTCGATGGCTCAAATGGCTACATGCACATTCCTGAAGATGAGGTTGAGTTTCGTCATAGTGATCCTGGATGCTATAGGACTACTAGGTATCTTACGAACATGAATTTTGGCTCCCAAGGTTTCCTTTTCGGGGGGCTGGCAATTGTGCATTAATGATGGTTTAATAGTACGTTAGGTTTTGTATCTATCTTAACAGAGTAATGAAGACATGTTGTATCACGTTTGGGGAGGTAATCAAAATTCATGGAGTACCTAATGTTGATAAAATTCCAAAATATCAGATTGTAGATTCTGTGGAGAAATGCAATTATAAGGAAAACCAAGTAATTGATGGGCTGATGCGCAAGGTGCATGTCCTAATGTATAATAAGGACAATGTCAACAATGACCGAATCATAAGAAGCATCACCTGTGCACGTAACATCCACAATATATATTTAAGTATGGAAGATTAGTGTTCTAACTGAAGCACTAGAAAACAATCCAAAAAGAAGAAAGAATCAATAAACTGGAAAAACAGCCCCAAAGCTCGACAACGAGCACCATTTCGAACCATAAAACCCAACAATCGAGAGCTAAACAAGCTCGAATCATATGTGTAACTGGAAAAACACCCCCAAAGCTCGACAACGAGCATAAATTCGAACCAAAAAACCCAACAATCAAGAGCTTAACAAGCTCCCATCATATGTGTCAGTGGAAAACAACAATAATACATTCTGCAATAAGTAAATTACAAATGATAGCATATATAAAACTGATATGATAGCAATAATACATTCTGTAATTACAAGGAAGAACAAAGTTTACCTGGTATGATAGAATATATAAAACTGATAATTTGACTCGCCAAAGCTAAGTGCTTTGATGTTATGGACTTCAAAATTGATACCTGAAATTACAAATTCACACGAACATAAAAACTCCTTACAAATACACAACATATACACAACATATAGGGAAGTCATAAAAACTCCATTCAAATATACATCATCCTTGCAAAAAGATTATCTAACATAAAAATCATCAAACATATGATATAATCTAAACATTACAAAATCATAATTTGATTGTCTGACAATAAGAAAATTACTCTTTTGAACATGAACTTCAATTAAAAGCAAGAAAACATACTACTAAACTAAATTTGATTAGTCTTGACTCTTGAGACTTGAACATAAAATATCAATTCGGATGAAAGTTTTGTTTCTCCTTAAGTAAGCTGACAAATGCCCCCATTTCCTGCATGTTGCTGTTGATAAACACGTAAAATATGCATTATCTTAGTGTGTTTCAAGCATGATTTACGAGCGTTTGATGCATATTTCGTGTTTAGATCGAGGATACTGCTATTGTTTGTGTTCTTATATGTAGGTATTGGCTCAAGATTGAAAGATTTGATGATCGTTGGAAGTTTTACAAGAGTTTGAAGCAACAACAAGATTTTGAAGGCATGGTTCGTGAAGAAAATGGATGCACGAGTATGAAGAACTGGAATTTCGACCATGATGCAGTTTGAATCAAGAAAAACTCAAAAGATGAAAGTTGTAGATCTCTTCAACAGGATTCCAATGCAGCTTGAATCACCTCATTCCGAGGTCGGACGCAAAAGTTATAGCCAAAATACCAAAAACTGAAGAAACAAGCACAAAATCAGCAAACCAGCCCCTACCACACCCTGGTGTGGTGCAGACCACACCGGTGGCGCGGGAATTACTTATTTTCCAGATTTTTGGGGACATATAAATAGATGTTTTGACTTAGGGTTTTGGATATCTTTTGTTATGTTCTTTTAGCCATCAACTAGCAACTATTCTAGGGTTCAAGTATTGAAGGAAGACATTAATCTCTTGTAGAAGATTGGATTGCAAGTTCTTATTTTAAAGATTTCAATTGAAAGACGGGTTAATTCTTTCATCTCTTTGATTTATTTCTTCTTATGATTGATTTGCATAATTATTTGATGTCTTCTCTTATTCCAATCATGTGTGAGTAGATTTCTTGTCTAGGGTTGGGAAAGAACCCAACTTTTTGGTGATTGATGATGAATTAATATATGTTCTTGGTGAAAGTTTAGATCTTTAAACTTGATTTTTAGTGTTTTAATTTTGTTGATTCGCTCGATCACCGTATTTGCAATCATAGGTAATTAATTGAAGGACTGAAAGGTGAAGATTAATACCGGATCTCTAGAAATTAAGCAGGGAGCTCGAACCACGAAAGTAGGCTAGATTCCTTGGGGATTTGATTTGGATTAGCATAAAGCTTAATGGGTTTAACTTAATCTTGATTCCACGAAAGTAGGTTAATTGAGATTGATTAGGCATGATCTTTAGACCTTGAGAGAGGCTTTAGATTAATTTAGGCTAATTCACCCTTTCTAGATTAAACCAACACTAAGAATTGAAATAATTCATCATTGAACACCTAAGTTGTGGTGATAACCTAATCCTAGTCCTTCATTATATTGAATTCCATCCGATTAGTTGTTTATTTTATTTCTTTTATTAAATCTCTTCTAATTTACTCATTAGTTTAGCTAGCTAGTCCTTGTGGGATCGACCTTGATAGCTACAACGAGTCCGTGCGCTTGCGGATTTGCCCTATCAAGTTTTTGGCGCCGTTGCCGGGGACTACGGTGTTAATATTGAGTGCTTACGTTATTAAGCTAGACTAGATTTTTTTTTATTTCTCTTTGCTTCTCTCTTTCTTTTATGCAAGGGAATCAAACAGAAGTAAACGACGAAAACAATCCTGAACTATGGGTGACCCTTGCAAACATAAGAAGGTCTATAAGGGAGCAAAGGAACACAGAACAAGCTACGATGGGAGATCAAAATCAGCTTCTTAAGGATTTCGCAACCCCAAATTCTCAAGGCACACAGTCAAGCATTACAAGGCCCAATGTTGAAGCTAATAACTTTGAGCTGAAACCATCACTGCTCTCAATGGTTCAACAGAATCAGTTTGGAGGAGGTGCTACTGAAGACCCGAACCTCCACCTGTCAATTTTCTTGGAGTATTGCGACACTTTGAAACTTAATGGAGTGACCAATGATGCTATTCGACTCAGATTATTTCCGTTCTCTTTAAGGGACAAGGCTAGGGCTTGGTTACACTCATTGCCAGCTGGGTCCATCACCATTTGGGATCAATTGTCCAGAGCGTTTCTTGCAAAGTATTTTCCTCCAAGTAAAACAACACAGATGAGGAACCAGATCACAAGCTTTGTACAGAAGGAAGGAGAGTCACTTTATGAAGCTTGGGAACGCTACAAGGAATTATTGAGGATGTGCCCTCACCATGGACTGGAGAAGTGGTTAATTGTTCACACCTTCTACAATGGGCTCACTTACAACACACGGATGACTGTTGATGCTGCTGCAGGAGGAGCTTTGATGAACAAAACAATAGACGAGGCATACACTCTCATTGAAGACATGGCTCAGAATCACTATCAATGGGCGAACGAGCGTGCTCCTCAGACATCAAAAGGAGGCAAGTATGAAATAGATGCTTTAGACCATATATCCTCTAAAGTTGATGCTTTATTTAAGAAAGTTGAAGGTTTGAGTATTAATTCTGTGGCGTCTACTTCAATTTCATGTGAGATATGTGGCTATGTGGGTCATTCTGCACTTCAATGTCAATTAGGAAACCCCCCATCCATTGATACTTCTGGTAATGAGCAAGTTAACTATGTTAATAACTTTAATCAGAAGGGAGACCCATTCTCCAACACTTATAATCCGGGGTGGAGGAATCATCCTAATTTTTCTTATAGAAACCCACCTGGAAATTCCATGTCCGCATCTAATTTTGGTCCTCCTGGTTTTCGTCCCCCTCAATCCAATTTTCCTTCTCAAAAGTCAAATTTGGAAAATATGATGGAGAAGTTTGTGATGACTCAATCAAAATTGAATGAAGAATTTAAGCAACAACTACAAACCACGAATGAGGTAGTAAAACAATTGGCCTCTAAGATGGATTCCCTAGCTACGCATAACAAGATGTTAGAGACACAAATCACCCAATTGGCACAAAATGTTAGCTCTTCCTCTAGGCCTTCAGGCATGCTACCTGGACAACCTGAGACGAATCCCAGAGGTCATGTGAATGCTATAACCCTTAGGAGTGGAAAACAATATGAGGGACCTAAGATGAAGGAAAATGATGCGGTAGATGGTCATCATGAAGAGAAAAATAAAAATGTGATAGATGTGGATACTGATACTAACAAAAGGAAGTTGGAAGAATACGAGACTGTGGCCCTTACTGAGGAGTGTAGTGCTATCATCCAGAATAAGCTGCCTCCTAAGCTTAAGGATCCAGGTTCATTTTCTATTCCTTGTGTTATTGGTAATGTCTCTATTAACCGTGCTTTGTGTGATTTAGGTGCAAGCGTAAGTTTGATGCCAATGTCCATCTATAAGAAGCTTAGCATAGGAGATTTGAAGCCAACCACGATATCACTCCAACTGGCGGATCGATCGGTAAAATATCCGATAGGTATACTTGAAGATGTACCTATCCAGGTCAGTAAGTTCTTTATCCCGGTTGATTTTGTTATTTTAGAAATGGAAGAAGATTCTAACATCCCAATTATATTAGGAAGACCCTTCCTTGCTACTGCAGGTGCTATAATCGATGTTAAAAATGGAAGTCTCTCCCTAAATATTGGAGGGGAGAAGGTAGAATTTGATTTGAGCAATGCTATGAAAACCCCTCTAACTGATAAAGTTTGTTACAGGATCGACGTGATTGACAAGTCTACACATGAGCAACTTGCAAACCATTACTTAGCTGATCCACTCGAGAAGTGTTTGGTAAGTGACGATTCAATAAATGATGAAGACCCGGAGGTAGTCGTGTATGCTCAATCTTTAGAATCAACATCAACTGCTCCATTTCGAAATGCAAAGTTTGAAAGTCTAAAGTTAAAGTCAAAAAGTTCTACTTGTGAAGAGGATAAAGCACCCATAGGCATGACATCGTTCAAGTTGGTATATGACAAATCGTGTCATCTCCCAGTTGAGTTAGAGCACAAGGCGTATTGGGCTATCAAGTTGCTAAATTTCGATATGAAGACCGCAGGTGAGGAAAGAAAGCTTCAACGTCATGAGCTAGATGAGTCACGATTAGAATCCTATGAGAATGCTCACATTTATAAAGAAAAGACTAAACGATGGCACGATAAGAATATCCTTCGAATAGAGTTTAATCAAGGAGATATGGTATTACTTTTCAACTCTCGTTTGAAGCTTTTTCCGGGCAAGCTCAAATCTCGGTGGTCCGGACCTTTTCAAGTCCGTGAGGTTTTTCCTAGTGGAGTTGTTGAAGTTTGGAGTGAAACAACGGGATCTTTCAAGGTGAATGGGCAACGATTGAAGCACTATATTGTAGGTGAACAAAACGAGAAAGGGGTCACTTATACCCTTTCCGATCCCCCTTCGTCGGAGAATTGAGCGCAAAAGGGGTCGAGCTCATGACTATAAACGAGCGCTTCTTGGGAGGCAACCCAAGTTTTCATCCATTTTATTTATCTTATTTTATTTCACTTTAATTTAATTTTATTTTATTTTATTTTTAGGCAATTGGAGCGGCACAATTTTAACTTATAACATTTTCAATCATGCAGGTGAGGAGAAGGGAAAACAATTCTTTAAAAAAAAAAACTGCAGAAAAAGGAGTTCAAAAGGGGTGGCAGAGCCTACCAAACCCAGGGGTGGTGTACACCACACCCACGGTCCACCGGAAAAAGAATACAGACCCTACCACACCTGTATGCCACACCCGTGGTTCGAAAAAAAAACCTCTTTCTCCCATCCCCGTGATCTAGCTTATCAAAACTCCTCCCCTTCTCTTTCGTTCCAAAATCATCAGCCCCCCATCCACAAATCACCGCCGCCCCCATCCCACACCCTTCTCTGCCCTAATCCACACCTAGACCACCGACCAAACCTCGTCTTTCCCCTCTATCGCCGGCCTCCACACCGCCGTTCCAGACCACCAACTCCGACCGCCGCCTCCCTCAAGCCAAGCTCAGCGCCACCGTTCTCATCCCTCAACACCTGATCCCCCAAACTCCGCCTTCACCCTTCACCATCATCTCCGACTGCCGCCCCCTTTTTCATCGCCGATTACCATTGGAACTCCGCCCCATCTCAGTTCAACACCGCCCTGACCCCCTCTCCTCCTTTATCACGGCGACCAACTTCTCACCTCTTCAAGCCGACATCCTCAAACCACCGATGTGTTAGACCCTAGAGGGAGGGTGATTAGGGTCTTATGCTAATCTAATCCGATTTAATGCCAATTAAAATTAATTAATAAGTTATCCTAGCAATTCATCTCCTCTTTGACCACTGATTCGAACAGCCGCTCCATCTTCTTCGACCTCAGATTCTACCCTCCTCAAAGGACTGAGCCGCTCCAACCTCATACTAGATGAAAAGGATTATATGAACTAGTGGAATGGAAAAGAAAAAAAATCTACTGATGAGTTTGAGCCAGGACCAGTTCCCCCTTTAAGACCAGTTGACAGGTTTGGATTTGTTAAACAGGATCAGACTAACTCTTAGGAAGGCTCAGCTAAAAGCAAACCCATCAATGAACATGAGAGGGAAGAAAGGAGAATTAGGAAATGGAGAAAAATGATAGGTGTTGGTGGGAGAGATTGGAAACATTATGTCAGAAGAAAACCTAATGTTGTTAAACGGTGTATCAGGAAGGGGATTCCTGATTGTTTGAGGGGACTTGTTTGGCGGTTGATTTCTGGAAGTCGCGACCTCCTGCTTATGAATCCTGGAGCTTTTGAGAAACTTGTGATATGTGAAACATCTGCATCAGAATTGGACATAATTAGAGACATTTGGCGAACTTTTCCTTCACATGTCTTCTTTCAACAGAGACATGGGCCAGGTCAAAGACGAGTCGCTCACTGTTCAGAATAAATCTTATGCGCGACCAACCAATTTAGTGGCTTAAAGTATCAAAGGAGAGGAAGAAATACCCGACGGAGCATTTGCTGTTCTGACCAGTGAGTAGGTACATCCGCTGCACCCTTGCACTCATTTCTATCTTATTACATTGAGGACAATGTAGATCTTAAGCTTGGGGGTGTGGGTTGTTTATGCATTGATTGCTGTCGATAATTGCCTGTTTTTCTTTTATTTTAGTTCTTCTTTTACTTTGTTTCTAAAAAAAACCAAAAAAAACAAAAAACAAAATAGGGAAATGATCTCCTGATGATGACATGAATCGTTAACCTTTATCGATCATTGAACTAGATAGATGCTCATTAATTGAGACTTGACAACTTCTTATACCATCTTTCAATTGATTCTAAAATGCTTTTGATTGCAAGTTAACAATATGGGAGAACCGGACTTGAATGTTATCTTGTCTTATAGGATTTAGCATTTATGCGGCTAGCGTCATAACCATTACTCTATTGAGACAAGAGGGGAATTAAATTTGGTAGACAAATAAAACCCGTGAGATTTTGAGCCTGAAATTGGATGCATTACATATCCAATCATTATTTTCTTTGCTTGTGTGATATTCTCCAATGGTGTAGGATACTAGAACTTGCATTGAATCTCTTCAAGGCCACATATAACTTTTGTATGCATAAAAGGTGATTGAGGCACATTTTTGTTTATAGTCCACATTTGCCAAATAGCCTACCATGCACTATTGTTCCCTTGAGTAGCCCCCTTGAGCCTATGAGCCTAATTTTTGTTGATTAAACCCACATATGTAACCTTCAAAATCCAATTGTATCCCTTACCCATTGTCTAAGCTAGTGGAGCACAATTTATGATATAACGGGTTATGTGAGCAATGAAATGTAAGATTGAGGGTGTGAAAGTAGGTGTTTGCTTCTTTTATACAAAAAAAAAGGAAAAAAAAGAAATGAAATTGAGAAAAAAAAGATGAATAAAGTGTCCTCTTTATGGTGTATGTAATTGCGGGTGTAGAAAGAATTCATTATGGCATACTAAAAGGAGTAGTTGGAAGAAGTTCTTTAATAGATGATGGAGTTTGTTTGAATTTCATTGATCTTATTTTGAGATCAAATATTTTACAAGTATCGCTCCACTAGTGATAGGCTTTCAACTACAATCCCAAATATATATCCTACCTTTTGACCCTAGCCCTGTTACAACCAATAAAAGACCTCATGATTTTTTTGCATGCATTAGTTTTCGAAGTGATGGAGAATTGAGATGAAATGCAAGCTTATGGATTGAATACATCCATTTGGAAGAATTTTGAGCGATACAATCCTATCCTTAAACACATGAGAGATTGAGAGTCCACTTATCCTAAAGTGAGGTTTACCAATTTAACTACCTGAAGGTCTCAATTTTAGTACTTCGGGATTGAAGCTAGTTACATGAATTTCTTTTTCCTACTTTGACTTGAGAATTGGATAGGATGGCTATCCTTGACTTGTGACGCTTGTGATCATAAGTAAAGTTTAAAATGCGATTTTGTTGAGAATTTTGGAAATTAATTTGTTAAGTCCCGATGTCATGAGCTTACGACATTCGTGATTGACCCTGAGAAGTTTGAGAAAACCCTTGCCAGCTTAGTTGATTAAATGATTCACTTTGGAACTGGTGCATTTGCAGTGGTTGATGTTGGAAATTGTAAATAGGCGATGGATAACCGGTCATTGCATTTTGTAAATCCATTTGTTTATTGTAAATAGGCGATGGATAACCGGTCATTGCATTTTGTAAATCCATTTGTTTCTTGAGCCATGATAATAGCATTTGACCGTTAAGCATATTAACGACATGCCTATTCTCCTTCTTTTTAATAGCTTCTACTCCTGCCACACATAGATCACTAGTTACACCTAGTAAATTCATTATCTTATCCATGCACTATTTCATTTCAGTGGGCACCCCTTTCTTGGAATCTACTAGCTCTTTCGTAATTTCAACTCGCTGCTTTTGTAGCTCAATCATCTTTGACAAATTATTTTCAACTTCAATACCCGATACTCGACGACGAGAAATATTTTTAAACTTACGCTTTAAACCCGATGGTTGAGCGTGATGCTTTATGGTTGGAGTGGAAATAGGTATTGGTTGTGATGGTGGTTGTGGACTATTAAAAGGAACTTGTGTCTCTTCAACTTCTTGTACCTCCTCTCTTGTTTGGTGTGAAAGTTAATATCTTCATTGATGTATTCATTACAACTTCAGTCGTTACAATAAAAACAAAAAAATAGTCTTTTTATAAGACTCTTACATAATAAAAACAAAAATTACAACTCTTCTCAAACAAACGCAACAGACGTTTATCACCCGCTGTTGCGTGTGATCTTTGCCTGTGCCGGGGATGTTAATATCCATGGACCACCGAATGATCAGATTAATCTGGAATTTCGTTGATTCAAGAAGGAATCAAGAAACCGAATCAATTATCTCGGCAATAGTGAGATAACCACTCTTCTCGAGATCGCAGCTAGGTACGATCTCAAGGAAAGGGACCGGGCTATGGATCTGACAAACTCCTCTTCCTTATATCGAAGAACTCGATCTGATCTCCTCCTCCTCTCTGAAATTCGTGCTCTTCAATCTCTGATTCAGCAGGGCTTCGTCAAGGCTCGAGAATTCCAGATCCGTGTAAATAAAGGCCCTAGAGCTGTATTTATAGGCTTCGAGACCTCCATTTTCAGATAAGAATAACCGATTCACTCTTATCTTCAGTTATAACCACTTTATCATGTTCTTGGATAATATTAGATCAGTTGGAACAAACCCAGGTGGTTAACGGGCGAAAAACAACTCAAAACTGTGTAAAACAACTTTTTAGGTTTGCGGACACTCGGCTCGGCCACGGCCGAGACACCTCGGGTGTCTCGGCCACGGCCGAGACACCTCGGGTGTCTTGGCCTTGGCCAAGACAATCGCGATGTCTCCGCTAAGATCCGGGGCATTGTTTTATGCGTCCTGTCCGTTTTTGTCGTATCTTCGTCGTCCGAACTCGGAATTGCGTAATTCAAAGTATGAAGGAAAGCCGACGAGGAGATCTAAAAGCTCCTATGGTTGAATCACATGTGGAGTAGATGGGACATGAGGGGAACTTCATGTTTCATAAGCGAAGCATAGCTCCCGATCAGTTCGTATCTTCGTTATTCTATAGTTCTGTTTCTTCACACGGTTCGTCGACTTATGATGCGGCATAAACATGTACCAAAAAGGTTGCAAGTGTATAACCGTGTCAAGTTATAGTATTTAAGATATCGATCCCACGAGGAAGGTGTTTTGTAGGAGAAAATATGAAATCAGTTCTTATGTTGTGTGCGTGACAAGTAGGAGTGATAAGTGAATGTGATTGTGAAGAGATTGAGAGAGTGAAAATAGTGTGTAAATAGGTAAGAGTGGATTTGAAAAAGAATGAGTATGATCAATAAGGTGAGAAGGAAAAAAAATGAATAAAATTAAGAAACAAATAAAAAAATCAAGAATGAAGAACAAAATTCTAGAATAAAAGAAAATGCAAGAAATTAAAGATGGTGGATTCAATTATAGATATGGGTAATCTACAATTGAACCCACTTCTTAGAAAAGGGTGATTCCCTAGAGAGTTCTAGCCTAAAGGCGAATCAAACAAAATAAAAATAAATAAAAAGAAAAACTAAACCCAAGAGGGTTCTAGCCTCAAGGTGAATAGTATAAGAAATTAAAATCTAACTACAGAATAAATTGCAAAATCTAAACTACAAATAAAATTGTAAGAATTAAATGCAAGAAAATAAATCTATTCTATAAGCATGAAATAAATCTAAGGCAAGAGGGTTCTAGCCTCTTGGCTATTTAACAAGAAAATAAAATCTAACTACAAGCATAGAAATAAATCTAAACTAATAAGCAATAAAAGAGAAAAAGAAAAAAATGCAAACCTTCAAATAATTCTCCATCTTCATCTTCATCATCCAACAAAGAGAAGAAATATTTAAAGTGGTGAAAAAATTATTATTATTAATTGCAACTAAAGTTACAATTTTGGAAGGCCTTCTCAATTAAGAGTAGTCATCCTCTCCAAAAGGAGTTACAAAAATTTTCACACCCTTAACCCCTTACTCTCTACCCCTATTTATAGTAATCTTCAATGAATTTGAGCCATTGGATTTGTCTTGAGCCCCAAGCAACCATCTCCACATTTGAATTTGCTTTTTAATTTTCTCTAGCTTAATCACAAGAGGCTTAATTGATTTTCATTTGATTTTCACAAGAAAATCAAAATCCGGCCCTCTTCAAAATCCAGCTGCAACCACTTGTGATTTTCCGGCCCATAGCTTTTTAATTTCAACATTAAATCAAGTCTGGCCCACAACTTCCAAACTCTACAAGTCCGGCCCACAACTTCCAAAGCAAAACATGTTCACTTGATTTTCAAAATCAAATCTAAGTCTCCGGCCCATATGTTTGCATTTGATGAAGTCCGCAGGTTTGGTTTTGTACTCTTTGCATAAAAGTCCATTCAATTCCACTCTTTGCATCCAAGTCCACCAAGTCTTTGGTGTAATCATTTTTCTTGATGGGCTTTGGGCTTCAAAAATGCTACAAAATAGAGAAGAGAGATTTTTGAGGGGTTTTTACATTTAATAATATTTATTTATATTTTCATTCAATTATGTGCAAACTAATCTAACAACAATTATTAATGGTATATTTATTCATATAAAATAGATAATAAGGATATAAAATTGTAATAAAATATGATTATCAAATACCCCCACATCTAAACTTTTGCTAGTCCTCTAGCAAAGTAATAAAATATGATTATCAAATACCCCCACATCTAAACTTTTGCTAGTCCTCTAGCAAAGAAAGAAAAAAAAAATTCTAACTCACTTTCGCAGGAATCACAGTTGTATTTAGCGTATACAACAAGACTTTAAACCCCTAGGTTATCCTAGTGGACGAGTTGTAGTCTCGTGAGGGATTGCAGTGAATATACCCACAAAATTCGGTCAACTTGCCAAATTAAAGAAGTCAGTAAATACCTAAATTCACTTGATAACTTTAGATAATCTAATTGGAGCCAATTATCATTCAAGAAAACATTTTTATATATAACTCTAAGGTATATTTTCAAGAAAATCTTCTCATTGTAGCAATACAAAACCTAGCCAAACTTAGAAATTTAATTTAAAAGTTTTGAAAAGAATATGCTAACTCTTTGTTTTAAATAATTTTCAAGTTGCTTGGTTTAAAATATTTTTCAAGACCATATATACAACTATAAAACATTTATTATTATTATTTTTAACGAGTTTTGGGCCAATGGATCCTAACCCAAATGGGCTTAGGTCATTAAGTATGTAAATACTCCTTGGGCTTAATTACTCGGTCAGCTTAGACTTAATAAGATAGAATCACTTTGAATTAAAGAGTTTTTTTTCTTTTTTTCTTTTTTTCTTTTTGGTGACCATTTTTCGCACTCTTCTTTTGCAATTTTTTTTTGTATATGTATATATATTTTGAAAATATGTAAATCAAGACACTTTTGAAAAAAAATATTTTTAACTCTAAGTTAAGCATGCAAAAATTTTATTATTTTAAATAAAAGTCCAAGTTAAGACTTAAGTAAAGTATACTACTTTGAAAATTATTTCTTATGAAATTTATTTAGAGTTATCATAAAAGGTGATCTTAAGTAAATAACCAACTAGGGATTAGAAAATTTCAAATTTATCAAATTAATCAATTATTACATAACTCTATCAACTTGGCAAGTGACGATATTTTTATAATTTTTTTAAGGAAAAGAAAAAAAATGACAAAAATACAACTAAAAATATAAAATAAAGAGAAAAAAAATAACTAATTCCCACCCCCACATCTAAATTTTGCATTATCCTCAATGCAAACTCTATGCTGCATAAAGTAAAGCAGATAAGAAGTGAAGCACTTATATTTGGTCCGCTGATAAAAATCTGCAATTACCTTTGGTCTGAGGAGGATGAAAAAAAATTTATTCTTCTTTCTTTTTTTTTCTTTTTTTTTCTTTTTTTTCCTTTTTGGTGAAACTGAACAAGAAACTCTCACATGAGAGAAGAATAAATTCTTTTTATTATTCTGAAATAAACAAAATAAACAATGTAGAATAAAATATTTAACATGAAGAGTTCTTGTTCTACATTGAGTCCTACCTTATTGCTGAAAATTCTCCCACGGATTTTAAACAGTTTCAACATGATATAAACAACAATGTGCTGAAATTCTAAGCATTCCGGGGTGTTCAATGATTTTTGTGGCAATGGAAGGTAGGTATTATTGGTGTCATGCATATTGGACTTAGATTCTTGATTTGTGAATGTGTGTTCTCTAACAACCAATTTTTCTTTAACAATTTTCTCAACCCCAAGATTCATGGTTGATGTGTAAAAATTTGGTTGTTGTTTATTTTCCAAAAATCTTAGTTCATCAAGAAAGAGTTTTTCAAAATTCAGTTCAAAGCAGCAATTGTCCAACACAGTTTCTTTATTTTGACAAACCCGATCTGCTTCTCCTAATATTTTTAGCTCCTCACCGAAAATTTCCTCAAAACTTAGATCTGACTCTTCTTCTTCTTCCCCCGGTCTTTCCTGAATTGAACATAAAGGAGTTCATCATGTAGGATGTTTGAGTTAACATATCCGTGGCTAGTGTGGAGGCCTTAATAATGATTTCAAAACATTTTTCCAAAAAATTGAGACGTTCATCATGATCTGTATCAAGAGGAGTGTGAGTTACAACTTGATGATGAGGAGACTGATTTTGATGTGACAGATTGGGTTGTTAAAATTGTGGATGAGAATTGAAATGAACTGTGTTTTTCCTAGAAAAATGTTGGGTCAAAGAGGGAGTGAAGTTTTGAGTTCCAGAGTGGTTTTCCTGATTCCATGCAATGTTTGTGAAACTTGCCCAATCTGGGTTGTAGGTTGAAAAAAATGGATCATTTACCGAATACTGATATGGACTCTCTACAAACTCCCGAACTTCATTAGAAATTTCAATCATATTGGGATAACATAAATTTTGAAAAACTTGTGGATTAGTCATTTGTTCAAAATGAATTTGTTGATGTGTATTGTCCCTAATCCACGTTTTGCATGCACCAAAAACAATTTCTTTTTATATAATTTTTTTTTTGGAAAAATAAAAGTTAGTTTTTTTTAAGAAAAAGGAAAATCCTAACTAAAACAAATCAAAATCAATCATTTTTCAATCAACTCTAATTCTAGGGTTTAGCCTAACTCCACTAGACCAGCTCCTAACCAAAAACTCCTACAGTGAAAAGATCAAAATTTTACCCAGGTAGTTAGCCTGGTAAGGATAGTACTAGAGGGTGATCAAAGATCAATTAAGTACCTCTTTCCTTGCGGAGCGCTTTACGCAACCCCTAAACCTTGCCTTAGACACCAACTAATCTGAGAAAACTTAAACCGGTTCACTTAAGGATTTCTTGTTCCTTATTGAGCTCGAATCCTTAGGGGCCAACGTCTAATGAGTTTTATTAGGCTTGGGTGGTGTAGTGAGGAATTAGTGATTTTTGGGCTAAGGAAAGGGTGATGAAATCCCTCACCTTATCTTGATTATGGGGTTTTGCCCTTAAAAATATTTTTAAGTGTGTGTCAAATCAAGATGCTCAAATCACTTGGTGAATTCCTACACTATATGAAATGCAACCCTATGAATTAAAAGCAACTAAAAAGGATGGAAAAGAAAAAAATCTTTTTTTAAATTAGGGTTAACAATCAAACAAATGAGAAGGGGGGATTTGTTTGAATTTATTATCTTGTTAGTAAATGTCAAAGTAGATGGGTGAATTTTATTATGGTCAACGGAAATAAAATCTTTTTTTTTAAGATCCTAATTGTCACTAATTGTGAGAAACTAATTAAAGGTGTGGAATTGAAAATATAAGGAAGAAGACTTACCACAAACGAATATCCAATTCCTCAATCTCCAATTCTTGATCTTTAATCTTCACGTAGTTCTTTCACAAGAAACACACAAGTTAAAGAACCAAAATAATTAAAACCTACTTAAGCACCTTCCCCGGCAACGGCGCCAAAAACTTGATGCGGCATAAACATGTACCAAAAAGGTTGCAAGTGCACAACCGTGTCAAGTTATAGTATTTAAGATATCGATCCCACGAGGAAGGTGTTTTGTAGGAGAAAATATGAAATCGGTTCTTATGTTGTGTGCGTGATAAGTAGGAGTGATAAGTGAATGTGATTGTGAAGAAATTGAGAGAGTGAAAATGGTGTGTAAATAGGTGCAAAGTGTAAGTGAGAGTGGATTTGAAAAAGAATGAGTATGATCAATAAGGTGAGAAGGAAAAAAATGAATAAAATCAAGAAACAAATAAAAAATCAAGAAATTAAAGATGATGGATTCAATTATAGATATGAGTAATCTACAATTGAACCCACTTCTTAGAAAAGAGTGATTCCCTAGAGGGTTCTAGCCTAAAGGCGAATCAAACAAAATAAAAATAAAAAAAAAGAAAAACTAAACCCAAGAGGGTTCTAGCCTCAAGGTGAAAAGTATAAGAAATTAAAATCTAACTACAGAATAAATTACAAAATATAAACTACAAAATAAAATTGCAAGAATTAAATGTAAGAAAATAAATCTACTCTATAAGCATGAAATAAATCTAAGGCAAGAGGGTTCTAGCCTCTTGGCTATTTAACAAGAAAATAAAATCTAACTACAAGCATAGAAATAAATCTAAACTAATAAGCAATAAAAGAGAAAAAGAAAGAAATGCAAACCTTCAAATAATTCTCCATCTTCATCTTCATCTTCATCATCCAACAAAGAAAAGAAGAGAAAAATTTAAAGTGGTGAAAAAATTATTATTATTAATTACAACTAAAGTTACAATTTTGGAAAGCCTTCTCAATTAAAAGTAGCCCTCTTCTCCAAAAGGAGTTACAAAAATTTTCACACCCTTAACCCCTCACTCTCTACCCCTATTTATAATAATCTTTAATGAATTTGAGCCATTGGATTTGTCTTGAGCCCCAAGCAACCATCTCCACCTTTGAATTTGCTTTTTGATTTTCTCTAGCTTAATCACAAGAGGCTTAATTGATTTTCATTTGATTTTCACAAGAAAATCAAAATCTGGCCCTCTTCAAAATCCAGCTGCAACCACTTGTGATTTTCCGGCCCATAGCTTTTTAATTTCAACATTAAATCAAGTCCGTCTCACAACTTCCAAACTCTACAAGTTCGGCCCACAACTTCCAAAGCAAAACATGTTCACTTGATTTTCAAAATCAAATCTAAGTCTCCGGCCCATATGTTTGCATTTGATGAAGTCCGCAGGTTTGGTTTTGTATTCTTTGCATAAAAGTCCATTCAATTCCACTCTTTGCATCCAAGTCCACCAAGTCTTTGGTGTAATCATTTTTCTTGAAGGGCTTTGGGCTTCAAAAATGCTACAAAATAGAGAAGAGAGATTTTTGAGGGGTTTTTACATTTAATAATATTTATTTATATTTTTATTCAATTATGTGCAAACTAATCTAACAATAATTATTAATGGTATATTTATTCATATAAAATAGATAATGAGGGTATAAAATTGTAATAAAATATGATTATCAACTTACATTATACGTTTATCGACATCAATTAAGCTTTTGTAACCCAGATAGTGATCTTCATCATCTTCTCTCTGTCTCGAGCCGTGTGCGGGAATCCGTGGGTAATTTTTAACGCCTACAGATACCTCCTCCAAAGTGTTTCGGTCTCGTTTCTTTTATAGAAGAGCATGAAATACTTTGGATGTGATCGGTCTAACCTTCAGTCGGTGAGAAAAGACCTGTAGTTGAATTCGATTCTTGACTTCTTTAATTTTCGGTCTATTCAATATTTTGACGAATAGCTAAAATTCCTCCGGCGCTGCGTTTATCGTCTGGCCATCGTCGAAGTCTCGAATCGAAATTGGTGAGTTGGTTTTGGCTCCTGTCATTGAGTTGACTTTGAACTGACTATCTCTGTCGCAACGCGTTGACCGATGTTGACTCAGAACTACATGTTGACCACTGTTGACCTAGGGCTACGCGTTGACCGGCATTGACCTTCATCGTAACGTGTTGACTGGCGTTGACCTAGGGCTATGGGTTGACCAGCGTTGACCTTATGGTTTCACATCGATCGGCGTTGCCTTTCAGCACAATATGTTGACTGGCGTTGATCTAGGGCTATGCGTTGACCGATGTTGACCTTAGGGTTTCGCGTCGACCGGTGTTGACTTTCATTACAACGCATTGACTGATATTGACTTTCATTACAACACGTTGATCGGTGTTGACTTTCATCACAACGCGTTGATCGGCGTTGACTTTCATCGCAACACGTTGACTGGCGTTGACCTAGGGCTACGAATTGACCGACGTTAACCTTAGGGTTTCACATTGATCGACGTTGACTTTCATCGCAACGCGTTGGTTGGCATTGACTTTCATCACAACGCGTTGACCGATGTCTACACAGTTTGTGCTCTTAAGGTGTTTGGGCGTGACAGTCCTAAATGTTGGGGCTACAGGACCAACTTTTAAAGGTGATTCATCTGCATGAATGGATCTTATCCTAAAGTTGTCAGATCCTTGAGTCACGAGACCAATTAAAGGAGCTGGTGCATCAATGACTATCGCATTTATAGAATTTTGGTAAATTCTCAGCCATCAACGGGTTTAATTAGCCTTTACCAACTACCGTTTGAGTCGGGCTAGCATGCAGATTGTTCAAATCCGTTCCGCACGTAACGTTGTGCTAAAAGAGTTAACTCTTTTAGTGCTACGATATTGAATACATAGACTTTATCTCTCTCACAGGAATAGACTACCTGACAACACATGTTAGGCACTGACTTATCCCTACTTAGGCTTCGGGATAAAAATCCCCAGACTTAGATTCTAGTGTCTTCTTCAATCGGTGAAAGACTAAACCGGCAACGCGTATTAGACGCTGACTTATCCCTACTTAGGATTCAGGATAAAATTCTCCGCGCGTGTAAGGCGTGAATTTTAGGAGTTGAAAAGTAGTGTCTTCTCTTGGGGCAAAGATGAACCCGATGATGGAGAGGAAGAATTTTATATTCTATCTCTAGTTACAAGAGAAACTCAAAAGTGGGATCTCCAATTTGAGAATCTAAATAGTAAAACTAAGAGTGGGATCTCCACTCCAAGAATAGAAAAGATTTGGATAATTCTAACTGTTGGAAGATTTGATTACCAAATTTAAGGTGAATTTCTCATTTATCGAGAGTGAATTATGGTTTTGGCCCTAACTGTAGAAAGGTTTGACCAAGCGGGAGTTCGAGATGACCCTAACTGTAGGAATGTTTGATCACTCGATTTGAAAGTGGACCTCTCATTCATGAAAGGAATCGAGAGGAGATTTTGGCTTTGGCATCACTCGATTTGAAAGTGGACCTCTCATTCATGAAAGGAATCGAGAGGAGATTTTGGCTTTGGCCCTAACTGTAGGAAGGTTTGAGTGGACCTCTCATTCATGAAAGGAATCGAGAGGAGATTTTGGCTTTGGCCCTAACTGTAGGAAGGTTTGACCAAATGAGGGGTTTGAGTGATCCTAACTGTTTAAAGGTTTAATCGTTTAATTTGTAGACCTCTCATTCATGAAAAGAATCGAGAGGGGATTTTAGTTGTGGTCCTAACAGTTTAAAGGTTTGACCAAGTAGGAGTGAAAGTATAAATCACAGTGGGAATGTTGACTTGTACCAATCACTCAGTAGGGGTTTTCGATGTCAAATAATGAGATCTTGACACGAAAGGGATTTAATAATCGTAATAGGCCATTCGAATTAACAATTCCAGTGCTATGTCAGGACTTTAATAGCGGGAGTTTAGTGTTTATCATTTTGTTTGTAATGATTGGGTTATCCTTAAGAATATTACATGTAACATTCTTCCGGAAACTTCCCATTACATGAATTATCCACCCCCAGCTTCTTTGCAAAACTGGGTCCAATAAGGAGCACATTGTCCTCAGTCGCATGTTCGGGTTATCCTTAAGAATATAAGATTCTCTAGGAGTTGTGCATGTTTTGGATTGATACGTAAGATTAAGATAATAATCAATTATTGCTAAGATAAAATGTGGTAAATGAGGATAGGTAATTTCAGAGGGCAATCAGGACTAGAGGCTCCAATATACAAATCCCACACCTCACGTTTCATGAATTCACAAAATTCTTGAAATTAACAAGTAATCAATATTCTCTAATTAGGTGAAGCATAAGAAATCTTTGCACCCAAAAAATAGCCAAAAAAAGTTTATGTTTTCTATTTAAATTCAATCAAAAATATATATATAATCCAATACACCAAATTAATTTTATAACAAATATGAAATTATGTCGATAGAGGATTGAAAACATAAACAGTTAGACTGAAGACTTACTGGCATGTACAATGTTTTAATGAAAATTTATGATTTAGTTTTGTTTATAAGCCTTGCACATTTTTTAGAGTCCAGTTAATGAAATTGACATATAAATCAAATATTCAGCAAATGAATAAGTTAATATACATCGACAACATTGTCATTTGACCAAAGGAATGCATCATCAACTCCTTTGTCCAAGTGTCTCACACTCATCATGCATACACTTATGTTTTCTATAAAACTGGTAGTGGCAATTGAAAATGACTCAAGGAAATAAAATAGAGAATAAAGCAATCAGAACATTGAGTACAACATCACATAATTAGTCCCTTCCCCAGAAGCATAAACAAAACTATATGGAAGCTCAAGCAGCAAGCACTCAAGCAACAAACATAAACATGAGGTTTTCAATGTTCTGATATGTGCATGCGTTTGTGCGTGTATTTGGCTGAATGAAAGACACAAGCATTATTTTCATTTAGGCACCCATATGAAATCTTTCATTCACTGGGTCTTAAAACAATTAATCTAAAATTGATCATATCACATCTAAGCATAAAAATAACTTATGCTGTTTGAAACAATTCAACACAAGGTCGGGAAATGTTAGTAGCCAGGAAACTGAATAGTTGTTACTGTTTATTTCAGCATAATGTATGACAATATTAAAACTAGACTTTAGACTTTAATAGCATACATAATTGAGATAATGTAGACCAAACATAATTGAAGGTAAAAATAATGTAGACTAAACATAATGTATGACAATATTAAAACTAGACTTCTTGCTCCTCCTCTGAATCACTTTAACAACATACATAATTGAGATAATGTAGACCAAACATGCAAATGTGAGTCATTAGCCATTAAATTTTCTTACTGTAATCTAGTAATAAGGTCTGTCTCTTGATAAAAAGTCTGCTCTATATAAACTTATAGTTGATATGCAATCACATCAAATAAAACCTAAATCTCTGTACAACAATCCACATCTTGCCCCCTTAAGTCATCTGAGGCATCAAACAAAAAGTAATGTTAAACTTGCAGGTTAAAGATATAGCCCTTTATAAATGAACCATTACATACCATTAACATTCTCTAACTTTCATAAAGATTAAACCATTACATGTCATTAACCATCTGAGATATTTCATAAAGCTATCAAGCAAAGAGGAGAACCAAGGAGATCAATTTCAAAGAAGAAAAGGTCAGACTCTGCAATTAAGAAGCTAGAATATTTTGTAATCGACCCAAATTCTCCAATTTCAGGTACATTTCAATTTACTTTTTTTTTTGCTAGCTTTTTTAGTATACAAACAATTAACCAAATGGTTCATAATGATATTTTCTGAAATTATAGCATCACGATCTGGAATAAAAGCCTTAAATTTCATCCTCCAGCAAGCTTTTAATAAGAGCAAAAAACATCAATCAACCAAAGAGATTCATATGAACATAATCGATTGTATGGCAAAGATTTGGTAACCAATTCGATATTGCAAAATCAACATACCTCTCTTTTCTTTGCCTCCCGTCACTTGAGATCCCAATCGGCTGAAAATTCCTCTCTTGTTCCCGTTAGATATTCCTATTAATAGTTCGGGAAATCGCGAGGGAAAATTTTTAGAGGAAAATTTGGAGGGAAAGAAGTAGAGGGAAACAAATTTGGGGAAGAACTTGCTTGCTGCGAAACAAACCTTATAACTGAAAGATCGCTGCCTCCCCAATTTCCGCTGCCAAGATCCAGATTGGCAAAATTCCACCGCCTACCCTCGCGTGAGAAGGCGGAACAAGCCTTGTTCCGCCTATCTAAGAGGAATTGTTAACCCTTCAAATCACGGGTTAAATGGAGTTTTGGGCTCACGTGAGGGTTAACTAACCCTTGGGCTTTTTTTCTGTTTGGCAGGCTAATGGAGGGTTAAACCCCCTTAACCCTTCATTTAACCGCTTGCCAAACACAGCCTACAAGTCTATGTGACAGGAAGATGTTTCCCTATATATGGTTATTGTAAACAATATTTAAAACTTATTATATATCCTAGTTCTCCGGATTCATTTCAGACATCAATAGTTTGAAAGCAGTTAAGTCACCAATTAAAAGATTCAGTATGTATCCTACTGAAAATAGCAATGAAGAGAGACAATGGCACATGACTGTCCCTTGAAGACTCCCTCAACCAAATTGCACGATCATATATTTATCTGTGGAACCTAAGAACCATGCTCCATGCATTCAGCATGTGTTCTAAATAAAAAGTGTACCTTAAGAGCGAGAAAATGTCACACATGGGTGGCCCTTCAAAATTTAAACCACAATCGCGTCTCACAGCGTAACCTTATGTTTTCACCTACTAATCTCATGAAGTGAAGATCTGCAACTTCCTAAATTAAAAGCTCAATTTGGAACATGGCTTGTCTAAGAGAAGAAGAATGGTGACTGATTTCTATGTCTCATCCAATGGAAAGTAACTGCACAACCAAATCCAAACATCTTCATCAAATTTCATCTTCCCATCTGCTAAGCACATGGCTCTGTTTCTTCTCCAAGACTGCATACCAACTTACGCAGCCTGTCATGGGACTGATTTCTATTCATATAAGAAGAGGGCCATAGCGTCTGCTATTCTCATCACATCCCCAATCTCAGAAACTAGAAATCAAAATATTTGTTTCCAAAGCAAAGGTATATTTACATATTCAACAATGGTGAACTCCAAGAAGATTATTGAGATAGCGAAGAAATGGCAAAAGGTGGCTTCATTGGGCAAAAGTGCCTCCTCATCGCAGACCGGTGCTCAACTACATTCTGATGCTTGCAGTACATCGGTAGCAGAGAAAGGTCACTTCATTGTATATACCTCGGATTCGAAAAGGTTCATGGTTCCTTTGAGATTTCTGGGGAGTGTTATCTTTGTAGAACTCTTGAAGATGTCTGAAGATGAGCTTGGACTACCAAGTGATGGTCCTATTGTATTGCCTTGTGACTCAGTGTTCATGGAGTATGTTCTAACTTTGCTCAGAAGGCGAGGGTCAGAAGCTATGGACACGGTGTTGTTAGATACTGTTTTCAAGCACCAACGTTTCCCATGTTCTTCGCACATTATAGGGTTGAATCAACAAGTTGTTCGTAGCTTCTGAATCTTCTAATTCCTTGTAAAGAGTTACAATTTTGTAGATGAAGTTTAGATAATGGTATGTGATTAACAAATCTTTCAGCTGCCTAACGAATGAAAAATATTCAGCTTTCATCTGGAATTGATTAACATGCAGTAAATATTATTAGAATCGTTGTTAGAAATGTTAGGATACACCCCCAATAAGAACGCCTCTAACGGAGACGCAATACACAAAATAAAGGCACAAGATCAACCAGAGTACTCACAGATATACGTGGTTCACTTCTTCGGAGCTACTCCACGGTGCAACGACGACGCTAAATTCTTTTATATCCCAAAAGAATAGATCCAAGAGAACACCCTCTCTTGATCAGATACACTCCAAGAACTCTCACAAACTCTCTCTATGTTTTCTCTTACTCTTCTATAAGAGGAGTTATTTCTGGGATGAGTTTTCCTTAAGAGTTTGGGGTCCTATTTATAGTGTTTGGGAAAACACTATGCATTAATAAAATATATTAGTGGGACCCGCTTTTGTGGGACCCACAACCCTTTTTTTTTAAACTTCACCTAAGTTTTGCCTAACACTTTTGTTTCATTAGGAAAAACTCACTACCTAACTTTGTCCTTGGTCAAAAATGTTGGCTGGGGCTTGCTAACAATCTCCCACTTGAAGATTTGATTGAATATCGATCATATCTTCACACCACTCTTGGTTGCATCATACGGATGTCATGTATCTTTGGCGTCTTGCACGGCCTTCAACATTCTCAACGGAGGCCATATGAGGCTGCACACAGCCTCACCTTCTCGAGCAGAACTGACTTGGTCAGCATATCGGCTGGATTGTACCTCGTATCAATCTTCACAAGCTTGAACTCGTTCCTGCTTTGCCATCTCCGTATGGCATGGTGCTTCACATCAACATGCTTGGTCCGAGCATGGAATGCGTCGTTCTCTGACAAGTGAATGGCACTCTGACTGTCACAATGGATGAAATATTTCTCAAAGCTTACTCCAAGCTCGAGAAGAAAAGCCTTCAACCATAGCAACTCCTTTGCTGCCTCTGCTGCAGACACGTACTCGGCTTCGGTTGTCGACAAAGCCACAGTATCCTGTAACTTGGATCTCCAACTTATCGCTCCACCACCCAAGATGAAAATGTAGCCGCTCGTACTCCTTCTAGAGTCTATGTCCCTAGCATAGTCTGCATCACAAAAGCCCTCTAGCTGCAAATCTATCCCGCCATACTCAAGACAACGGTCGGACGAGCTTCTCAAGTAGCGTAGAAGCCACTTGACCGTACTCTAGTGTTGTTTCCCTGGATTGCTCATGAAGCGGCTCACAACTCCCACTCCTTGTGCAATATCTGGCCTCGTACACACCATCGCATACATCAAACTCCCAACGGGAGATGCGTATGGTATGTTGGCCATGAACTCATGCTCTTCAGCAGTCTCTGGTGCTTGGGTCTTCGATAGCTTGAAATGGCTTGCAAACGGCGAGCCCACTGGTTTAGCTTTCTCCATGCCGAACTTTTCAAGAATCTTCTCAATGTAGGCCTTCTGAGACAACCTCAGCCTCCGTGCTGATCTGTCTCTGATGATCCTCATTTCCAGAATCTAGTTTGCTGGACCCAGATCCTTCATCTCGAAGCACTCGGAGAGACGCCCCTTGAGTTCCTCAATGCGGGCCAAGTCGGGCCCTGCAATCAACATGTCATCAACATAAATCAAGAGTATCACATAGGATTCGTCATATCTCTTGATGAAGCAGCAATGGTCTGTGTCGCATTTGAGAAAACTGTTCTCCTCCATAAAGTTCTCGAACTTCATGTACCACTGTCGCGGAGCTTGCTTCAGGCCATACAAACTCTTGCGCAGACGACACACGAGGCCCTCCCTGCCTCGTTCCTCGAAGCCAACTGGTTGATGCATATAGATTTCTTCCTCCAGATCTCCATGAAGGAATGCTGTCTTCACATCCATTTGTTCTAGGTGGAGATCTCGAACTGCTACAATGCTTAGCATAGTTCGGATCGTGGTCAACTTGACGACGGGAGTGAAAACGTCAGAATAGTCAATCCCTGCTTTCTGTCCATAGCCCTTCACTACAAGTCTCGCCTTGTAGCGTCTCCGTCCATCGGCTTCATCCTTGACCCGATAAATCCACCGATTGTGAAGAGCCTTTCGCCCTCGTGGAAGCTTTACGAGCTCCCAAGTCCTATTCTTCATCAAGGACTTCATTTCTTCCTCCATGGTAGACTCCCACTCACCGCGAGCTTTGCCGGTCTGCTGTACCTCCTCATAGCTCTCTGGCTCACCACTGTCAGTCAAGAGAAGATAATTCATGGTAGATAGGTACCTCTCTGGCACCCTTGGATTTCTTGGAGCTTTGCGAATTGCGATTGGCAACTCTGCTGGATCCTGCTGCTGTACATCTGACACGTTCTCTTGGTCTCCGTCTTCTATGCTGATAGGTAGTTCACCGTCGTCCTCACTGTCAGCAATATCTGGGAAAAGAGGGGGAGATAGCTGACTCCCACTCACCTCATTGGTCTTGTACACCGCATTCTCATGGAACACGACGTCACGACTGCGCACCACCTTGTGCGCATCGTGATCCCAGAAACGGTACCCATACTCATCTCCTCCTTAGCCGATGAAAGAGAGCTTCTTTGACTTTGGATCAAGCTTTGATCGGTCTGCAGGATTGGTCATGACATAGGCGCCACAACCAAATACTCGTAAGTGTTCTAGCTTCAGCTTCTTTCCGGTCCAAGCCTCTTCAGGTATCCCATAACTGAGAGCTGCGAATGACCCACGGTTGATCAAGTATGCAGCAATATTGATAGGTTCAGCCCAAAAGTTCTTGGGCAATTCGGAATGGATCCTCATGCTTCTGGAGCGCTCCAAGATAGTACGATTCATGCGCTCCGCCACTCCGTTGTGCTGAGGTGTGCCTGGGACGATCTTCAGTCTCCGAATCCCATGGGACGAGCAGAAGTTCTCGAACTCCTGGCTACAATACTCGCCTCCATTATCGGATTTTAGGCACTTCAGCTTATTGCCTGTTTCATTCTCCACACAGGCAAGCCACTTCTTAAAGATGATGAAAACATGTGACTTGTGCTTCAAGAAGAACACCCACAGCTTTCTAGTAGCATCATCAATAAAAGTGACAAAATAATGAGAGTTGCCAACAGATGGGACTTGCGCAGGTCCCCACACATCGGTGTGCACCAACTCCAATTTCTACAGTTTTGGAGCTAGTCCGGTCTTGTTGAAGCTCACCTTCTTTTGTTTGCCTAGGATGCAGTCCTCACAGAAAGTCAGATCGATCTTGTTCAGACCCAGAAGCCTCTCTCCCGCGGCCATAATCTGCATCCCCTTTTCGCTCATGTGGCCTGATGCTTGTCCTGCGGCAAGCAAGTGGTCGATCTTCCCGTTGGCGATGTAGAGAGACCCCTCGCGTTTACCGTGTGCCACCACCAGGGCACCCTTGGACACCTTACATCTTCTCTGCTCGAAGGATACTCTGTAAACGGAGTCAGTCAGTTGCCCGACTGATATAAGATTCCGCCTGAGATCCGGTACATGCCGAACGTCTTTCAGCGTTAAGGTGGTCCCGCCCTCCATCTTGAGGGTACAATTTCCTTTCCCAGAAACCTTACAAGGTTGATCGTCGCCAAGATAGACTGTCCCCAAGTCCTTCACGAACGATGAAAGCAGCTTTTGTTGTGAGGTTGCATGGAAAGATGCGCCAGAGTCGATGACCCACGCATCACTTTTGTCTTCTAGGGATAGGAGAAGTGCATCCGAATCCGTCTCGTGCATGAGATTGGCTGCACCGTCAGCCCGATCATCCCCTGCTGATGCTGGAACAGTAACTCTGTAGTCCCGTGCAAAGTGGCCCTTCTTTCCGCATCTGAAGCACTTTCCTTCACCGTAACCATTCAGATTAGGCCCTTTAGACTTCCCTCTGGATTTTGATTGGCCTCGTCGTCCCCTACCCTTCTTCTGTGCACGCCCTCGTGCCTCGACATGTAGAGCACTCCCACTGCTAGAGGCCTCAGCTCCTGAGACTTTGCGGCAAGATTCTTCATCCAGAATTGCCCCAACCACTATGTCGAGCTTCATCTTGTCATTGCCATTAGCGTTGCTCACCTCCATCACCATATTCTCCCATGAATCTGGTAGACAAGAAAGTAGCAGAAGAGCTTGGATCTCGTTGTCGAACTTTAGATCTACTGCAGCAAGCTGTTGCACCATAGCCTGAAATTCGTTCAAGAAGTCCGCCACGCGAGCTCCTTGCTGCATCTTGAGATTGAATAGCTTCTTCATCAGGTACACCTTATTTGAAGCAGACGGCTTCTCATACAGCGCCTCTAAAGCCTCCATCAACTCCTTGGTGGTGGTCGCATGCGAGACGTTGTAAGTCACATGCTGGTGAAGGTTGAGCCTGATTGTGGCAAGTGCTTTACGATCAAGCACCTTCCACTTATCGTCGTCCATCTTCTCAGGTTTCCCCGCCTCTCCTTGGAGGGGTAGGAAGAGATCCTTCTGGTACAAATAGTCTTCTATTTGCATCCTCCAATACCTGAAATTTTGGCCGCCGAACTTCTCAATTCGAAGCTTGTTGTCTTCAACTATAGATCCCATGGCGAAAGATTACGTCTTTCCCATATTTGTGAATAGTACTATATTCGTGAATAGTATCGTATTTGTGAATAGTATCGTATTCGTGAATAGTACCTTATTCGTGAATAGTGCTGTGCACGTGAATAGTACCGTACACGTGAATAGTGTCCAATGCCTTAAAAGAGTAAATATTAATCTAACTTATTTTCTGATGTGGAGGATCCACTTTTAGTGGTAGCCACAGAGCATACGATAAGCAGATATATATACTCTAAGTCAGGCTCTGATACCAGTTGTTAGGATACACCCCAATAAGAACACCTCTAACGGAGACGCAATACACAAAATAAAGGCACAAGATCAACCAGAGTACTCATAGATATACGTGGTTCACTCCTTCGGAGCTACTCCACGGTACAATGACGACGCCAAATTCTTTTATATCCTAAAAGAATAGATCCAAGAGAACACCCTCTCTTGATCAGATACACTCCAAGAACTCTCACAAACTCTCTCTATGTTTTCTCTTACTCTTCTATAAGAGGAATTGTTTCTGGGATGAGTTTTCCTTAAGAGTTTGGGGTCCTATTTATAGTGTTTGGGAAAATACTATGCACTAATAAAATATATTAGTGGGACCCACCTTTGTGGGACCCACAACCCTTTTTTTCAAACTTCACCTAAGTTTTGCCTAACACTTTTGTTTCATTAGGAAAAACTCACTACCTAACTTTGTCCTTGGTCAAAAATGTTGGCTGAGGCTTGCTAACAAGAAATTCCAATTGTGAGTGCATATTTTTTTGTTTGGTAAATGAAAAGCTTTATTCATCCACCAAATATGGAAAAAATTTGTACATCAAGATACTCAGTGTATTAGTTATTGAGATCACAAAACAGAAGTTACAAAACCTATAACCAACTCTTCAAATCAACCTGACCCCATAGTGAGATGAAGGATCATTAAGCATTATGGTTGAGATTTCAAATTTGATGACCTTGACTAGATGCTCCGCATTTTTAAATTTTTGAGTAAAAAGCCTTGCATTCCTCTCTTGCCATAGAATATATATTGATGCCGTCAGTGCTAATCTTCTGAGCTGTGGTTGTATTCCTTTGCCTCTTGATCTTGTGAACCAGTTCAACAGCAATCTCAAATTGCATGATTTCCACCGAAAATTTAACCAGTCCATGATAGAATTCCATATGTAGCAAGAGAAGTTACACTCAAAAAGCAAATGATCCCTCGATTCCTTACTAGCACCTGAGCATAAGCAACATGAATTTGTACTGATGATCCCCCTCTTTATCAGTCTATCTTGTGTAAGGAGTCTGTTTTGAACTACTAACCAGCTGATAAAAGAATGTTTAGGAACATTTAGTCCTCCCCAAACAGTTTTATGCCATGGGACTAAGTTTGCTTCAGGGGAGAGTTTCCTATATAATGCTGAAAGCTTTAGCTTTGAATTGGAATAACACGACCTGATAAGGTTTGTCACATTGTCAGCACCTCCAAATTCATTCAACACTTTATCCCTTGTTTTGATCACATGCTTCCACAACCAAGAGTCATCTGGTTTTGCTCTAATTTGCCATATATTTCCATGTTTAAGATATTTTCCATGGATCCATTTGACCCAAAGTGACTCCTTATTGGTGTGTAAGTACCATATGCTTCTTAATGCTGAGGCAATATTCCAGATTTGAGCTGAAAAGATCCCCAAGCCACCTTGATTCATCCCTAAGCATACTTTATCCCAAGACACAAGAGAACCCCTGCAGGTTTGATCAGTTGCACCCCATAGAAATTTCCTGCAAATCTCATCAATTTTGTGAAGTACTTTAACAAGCAAGATGTAATTTGATGTCCAGTAGATTAGCACTCCAAGTATTACACTTTTAATAACTTGTAACCTGCTTGCATAAGATAATTTTCTGTTCTTTGTCCAGCTTATGAATTGGCCTGTGATTTTCTCAAACAGAGGGTTGCAATCCATGAAAGAAAGCCTTTTAGTTATAAGAGGTACTCCAAGGTACTTTATTGGAAAATTCCCCTCTTTAAAACCAAGAATATTAGCAATATTAGCCTTAACTGTATCCTCCACTCCACCATAGTAAATAGAACTTTTGTCTGGATTTGCCTCTAAGCCTGAGACTGCACTGAAGTGCTTGATGCACTGATATAACTTTTGGACAGAAACTGCTTCACCTTTAGCAAATAAAAGCAAGTCATTCGCAAAAATTAAGTGAGTGATTTTCAGCTTCTTGCAGTTAGGATGAAATTTGAATGATCTGTCCTCTTTTAAGGAGACCATGCTTCTTGAGAAATACTCCATACCCAATATGAAGAGATATGGAGAGAGGGGATCCCCTTGTCTCAATCCACGCTCCCCTTTAAAGAATCCATGAAGTCCACCATTGAGGGAGATTGAGTATTTAGGAGTAGTAATGCAAACCATTATCCAATTAATCAACACATTTGGAAAACCTAACCCCACAAGCATATCTCTGATGAACCTCCAACTAATAGTGTCAAATGCTTTCCTGATGTCAATATTTAGCATAACCCTTGGGGAGATTTTTTTCCTGCTGTAGCTTTTAACCAACTCATGAGATAACATGATGTTACTAGAGATCTGTCTCCCTTTGACAAAAGCACTTTGTGCTTCATTCACTAGATGTCCCACTAGAGATCTGTCTCCCTTTGACAAAAGCACTTTGTGCTTCATTCACTAGATGTCCCATAACATGTTTTATCCTATTTGCAATTATTTTTGATATGCATTTGTATATACAATTGCAGCAAGAGATTGGTCTGAAATCAGAGGGGGTTTTAGTTCATTTTACCTTTGGTATAAGTGTGATTGAAGTGGAGTTTGCAGTCCCCAATAACTTGCCAGTTTTGAAAAAAGTTTCAATTGCCAGGGTGATCTCTTCTCCGATAACAGGCCATGCATTTTTGAAGAAAGACATACTATAACCATCAGGCCCCGGTGCTTTATCATCAGACATTGAGAACATTGCATTTTTAATTTCCTCTTTAGTCACTGGAATTGACAGTTCCCTGATTTGAGATTCAGTTAGGCAAGGTCCTGCTTTGATGATACTCATGCTTGGAGGGGAGGTGCTAACTGCTCTGCCCATGAGGTTTTTATAGTAAGATACAAGTTCCATCACTATCCCATCTCCATCAATGATTTTATCTCCCTTATTATTGTAAAGGGCTACCACTCTATTGTTATGTCTGTTAGATTTGGCTACTGCATGGAAGAACTTGGTACATCTATCTCCATTCATATTCCAAGCTATCTTGGCTTTTTGTTTGTAGAATGAAATCTCACAATCAAGAAGTTTATTGTAGGTATAGAAACATTCCTTTTCCTGATCAATGAGAGCAGAGTTGAGGGGGTTTAATTGCAGAGTTTTTTGTGCATCCTCTAATGCAAATGTTATTGAAATGTTTCTTGTTCAGTTCCTTCAGAGCTCCTTTCAACATTCTAAGTTTAGAGTAAACTGAGAACATAGTATGTCCTTGGACAGGAGTTTGCCATATATTTGTTACTATGGGCAGGAACCTGTCATGCTTTATCCACATCTTAAAAAATCTAAATGTCTTTTTTACCTGAATTTGATCCTCATATACAGCTACAATTCCTGGGGAGTGATCAGAAAAACTTGGAGTCATGTACTCAACATGGCTAGAGTTGAAATTATTAATCCAAGTATCATTGACCAGGGTTCTATCCAGTCTACTCCAGATCCTGGAGTTTGCACCCTGCTTGTTATTCCAGGTGTAGAAACAACCTATTGTTTTCAAGTGATTTAGAGAGCAGTCCTCAATAAACTTATAGAAATCTCCAGTTTCCTCCTCAGTAAGATTTACTCCTCCTAGTTTTTCTTCATCACTAATCATTGCATTAAAGTCCCCTGAAAGGATCCATGGTAAGTTCCCTATTCTTTGAGCAGTGCTATTAAGATCATTCCACAACTCTTTCCTATCATCCAAATGGTTGAAGGCATATATAGTAGAGATGATACAGTCCAATCTTCCATCTATCGATTTGACAGAGCAATCAATATGTTGATCAGTCCTGTTAATGACTTGAATATCAAAAATATTTGGATCCCAAAGAATGATAATCCTGGCTTTCCTTGAAGTCCTGACATTAGACACCCAACTCCAATTGCTTGCAATCCTCTTGGTAGTGATGGAAATTAAAGATTCCTTAACTTTTGTTTCAGGAAGAGCTAAAAAGGATAAGTGATATTGCTTTATATGATTCCTTACCATGTGTTTCTTGGAGGATTTATTCAAACCTCTCACATTCCAGAAGGACAGATTCATTTAATAAAAAACCCCCTATCAATCGTAGATGGATCTCTTTTATCAATGTTCATTCCTGAGAAACTTGAGGTAGCCTTCCTGACTTTATTGCCTTGAATAAGAGTCCACGAATTATTCATGTTTATGGGACTGATATTTTCTTTATCCTTGTAATTTTGACCTTCCTGTAATACCTCTTTGTAGAAAGTGTCACAGGTGCCATGTTTTTCCTGATGCTCTATATTGCTCCTCATTTGCAGGTCAGTTTCTTTCCCTTGCAGAGTTACATTCTGATATAAAAAATCTTCATTCATCATAGCCTCTTTTCCTTTTGTCAGTACCCTCTTTTGAATTTGAGTAACATGCACAGGTTGCTCAACATGCACAGGATGATACTAATCATGTACATGATTTTTAACATGCACAGGTTCCATAACATGCTCTTGCATCATATTCTCATCCCCCCTAGCCTGAAGATCTCCCTGTTGGACATGCACGGGATGATACTGATCATGTACATGATTTTTAACATGCACAGGTTCCATAACATGCTCTTGCATCATATTCTCATCCCCCCTAGCCTGAAGATCTCCGTGTTGGACATGCACGGGATGATACTGATCATGTACATGATTTTTAACATGCACAGGTTCCATAACATGCTCTTGCATCATATTCTCATCCCCCTAGCCTGAAGATCTCCCTGTTGGACATGCACAGGAGTTTGTACATGTATAGGTTTAACAGGTTGCATTGTATTGACAGTATTACTGTTTTTCTTAGGAATCCATTTTTGAACCTGCCTTCTACAGAGATTTGATTCATGACCCACAACTCTACAGAAGTTACACCATCTAGGCTTCAATTCATAAAAAACCTTTTGGAGGTAAATTTTTTTCCATTTGGACCCTGAATAAGGATTTCATCTGGTAGTTTAGAGGGCATGTTCACTTCAACTAACACCCTTGCATATGCAAGCCTTTGCCTATTGGCTGTAAGCTTATCTGTGGCAATTGGTTTACCAATAATATTAGCAATTTTGCTAATACTTTTTGCATTCCACAAGTTGAGTTTCAAACCTGGTAAATGAATCCATACAGGATACACACAATCATTTCTCCTTTCTATCTCATCATCCACTGACCAAGGCTTCAGGAGGATAGGCCTGGACCCAAAAAACCAAGGGCCATTCTCCAAAATGCTTCTCATATCATCCATGTTTTTAAACTTGAACAAGAAAAGACCAGGTTTGAGAAGGCAAACTTCAGGAATTGCCAGATTTCTCCAGACTTTCAAGACATAAGATTCCATTGCTTTGAATTTAGCATTTAGACCCAAAACTTGCCCTATAAGTGAAGATTTCCAAATAGAACTTCCTTCATTCCATTCATCATCATCAAAAATCACTGAATCTTCAACATTTGGTGGCACATAATTCAGACTGAAACCATTCCCAGGTTTCCTATTATCAGCAAAAAAACTCACCAAGCTTTTCTTGGCGATAACAGGATCTTGAGGATTCTTCATGGAATCCTGTGGGAGAACACTAGAAGATTCTAATGGAGGAAAATCAACTTTATTTGTATCAAGAATTCCAACCTCAGATCTATCTTGAAATTTCTTGGCGAAACCAGAATCTGGAGTAATCTTCTTGGAATTCTGAGGGAGAAACCTAGAAGATTCCAAGGGAGGAAAATCAACTTTATTTGCATCAAGAATTCCAGCATCTTGATATGAACACTCTGCAGCTTGTGAGATTTTCCCAGTAGAAATCAATGGAACAGTGACAGATCTCAGAATCGATGAAGAATCCGAAAAAATTTGTGAAACAGGATCTGAAATCTTATTAGAATTAGAAACACAATGCTTAGATGAGAAATTTGATAAATCATTCTCTAAATCAAGATCATCAGCCCACGAAATTCTAGATCCAGAGTTCAAAGATTTATAGGATTGAGTTCCTATCATCACTGGAGTACTCTGAGATTGATTATCTTCCACAGAGAAAGCACTAGAGTTAAGAATATCAGCCATCAGTACCTTCTTCCTTTCTCCTCTAGGTCCGATTGATCCCATGACCTCTAGATCCAAATCTTCATCTTCTTCAGCCAAAATTGGTTCAGATTGATCACCACAAGAATTAGAAACTTTTAATCCAGTGTTGAAGATCTTCTTGCTATTATTTCTCCTCTTCCTTGCCATCTAAATCCAAATTTTCTTCAGCGGGGGGCAGGTGTGACGCCCCTGGGTTCACACAAGGCTGCAGTCCTAGGTGAAACCAAGAATATCAAACCTGCCATGAACCACACCGTGCATTAACATGTTTCACCATCACAATTCTATCACTCTAGTAGAGTCAATAACAGGTGTTGGTACAAAAGCAAGTAAAAGATAATACAGAGAATAGCTGATGAAATGGTAGAGATCATAATAACATTTCATCATCCAACATACCGAAGTACAAAGCCAAAGTCTGAAATGAACAAACTGGAGTTTTCAACAAGCCTCAAATACAATAAGTCTGAGTAAAGGAAATAAGGCATACAACCTTTACAACAATTATAACATAGTCCTCAAATGTCTAACAAATACTACAGTGGAGCTCCAACATAAAGCATAGCTAGAAAAGATAGCTGAACACTAAAGTGTGTCTCCATCAACCTGCGACTCTCCGGGCTCCTGGCTCGTGACCTGAAAGGGGGAGGGACAACGAGCGTCAAAGCGCTAGCAAGCAACATCACAACCAACCCCAAGGGAGAGGGCTCGTTGTATAAGAAAATACAGTTATCACAAAATGTATATGTATAAACAAATTCCCTGAAGCAAAGGGGGTCTTAGTACTTAGGAAATTTCAACACGAGCATATGTACGTCGAGCGAAATAATCCAAACAAGGAAACCCTCATGTATATACCTTGTATCTCAAATTGAAAATCCCTAAGTACCAAACCCGGAGTCTAATACGGGAACAGAAAACAAGTAAAAAGGAAATACAACCCATCTCAGACATAAATACAGTATTAGGTAATGACCTACATGAATACCATGTCGTATTCTACATAAGTGTCATATCATACTCACATGGGTGACGTGTCAGAAAACGATTAAGTGTCCAGAACATAGACTACATGAAATAAACGTCCAACTCATGGACTGAGTATAACCGTTGTCCAGCGCATGGACCGGAAGTGACCGTTGTCCAACGCCTGGACCGGATGTGACCGTTGTCCAACGCCTGGACCGGATGTGACCGTTGTCCAACGCCTGGACCGGATGTGACCGTTGTCCAACGCCTGGACCGGATGTGACCGTTGTCCAACGCCTGGACCGGATGTGACCGTTGTCCAACGCCTGGACCGGATGTGACCGTTGTCCAACGCCTGGACCGGGTGGTAATGCCTATCATGCATAGATACTTAATAAAACTGAGAACCAAAGTTATATGATCAAGGCAATCACTCGAACAAGTGTAAGGTTCAACAAAAATAAACAGGGCAAAACAAACAGTGCGGCGGGCGACCGCAGAGACCCCTCCGGTCGACCGCTCACTGAGCCGAAACTCACTGGGCTCAAAATTGAGCGGCGGTCGACCGCAGAGGTCATGCCGGTCGACCGCTCAAAGAGCAGAAGCGATTCTGCTAGCCAAAATCTCGTGACGGTCGACCGCTGAGTCCGCTGCGGTCGACCGCCAAGCGTACAGAATCCCAGTCTGGGTTTCTGTCAGCTTCGAAACTCATTAACAATTTGGGAATTTCTATACCCACCTAATTTAAACATTTCAATAGTGATATATGACAGTAAACAATAAGTTTAAATAGTTAAAACCTCATTACCAAAAATCCCAAACTTTAATCAACATGATTTTAAAAGTTCTTAAACAGTAATAATAGATTTAAACCTTCATAAAAACGTTTCAGATCAAAATCTCATTCAATTAAAAATCATTAGTGAACTTTTAAAACTGAAATATATGATTCTCACATCTTACGCCATAACGATCTACTTTATCTACATAAAATACGATTTAGGCTCAATAAAATCGGATTAAATCCCAATTTAAGCATAAAAACGAAAAGGGTGAAGTTGGGCGAGATGTTACTCGCCTCTGAGCTCCTAGAACTGCAGGAGAATGATCCCCTTTGTTGAAACACCAAGAAAATCCGCTAAAAATCCTTGGAAGCTCCTCCCAAATCACCAAAAATGCAAACTAGGGTTTGAGGAAGGGAGAGGAGGGGGCTGAGGCTATTAGGGTTCCAAAGAGGGTTCTGAGGGCTTCAAAATGAGTATATATAAGTAGGGTAATAACCGGGTTTGGTATAAACAAAACCAACCCGAAACAGAACTGAACTGGCGTCTGTACGCTGAGCGGTCGACCGCAGCGACCACGGCGGTCGACTGCTCAGAGTTCTGGGCCATGCTCAGACTGGGGTTCGGTAAAAAGATTGTAACTTTCTCATACGATCTCAGAATGAGGTGATTTAAGATTCGTTGGAAATCTATTGAAGAGACCTACAACTTTGGTCTTATACACTCTTCCAGATTCTAACTGAATCAGTATGAAAAACATAGAAACTCTCAACTGGTCAAAATTCTCAGATTATCACTATTTGCTTTTGTGCATGTTTTGTGTATTTACACTCATATATTCACAAATATACATTGAGTTGATCTCAAATCAATTCCTATCATACTCAAACATCAAAATACATTATTTTTACCATATAACATATTTATAATTATTTATCACACTATATTCAAATTTTCGGGGTTTTACATTCTTCCCTCCTTAAAAGAATTTCGTCCTCGAAATTCGGAAATCATACGCATCTCGCCATATGAACTTATAGATGAACATATAGAAAAATATTTATACCTAACGATCTAAAATGGTAATACTCCCACTCGAATCCTAATCTAGTGGAACTAGTACATCGGGTGAAAAATCCAAACAAGGAACCCCCATATATATACCATGTGTTCCAAAAGATTAAGAATTAAGCAGAAATATTCACATTCTAGTGTTAAATGTAAATATAACCCAAGATGTAAACATAATATAAAACACATATCATAAAAATTAATTTACCTGTTCAAACAGGAGTGGGTAGTCGCGACGCATGTCCTCATCGCGCTCCCAAGAAACCTCCTCAACTCCTTTCCGGTTCCACTGAATTTTCACCAAGGGAAAAAAAATATACTGTTTCTAAATTTCTTGTCTTCTCTAGCAAGTATATAAACTAGGATTTCAATCGTAGTCAAATCATCCTGAAGCTAAATCTCCGATGTGTTCAACACTCACTGCTGCTCTTTATCATGTAATTGTCTCTTGAACATTGAAGCATGAAATACTTTATGTACTCTTGACATCGATGCTGGAAGGTTTAGTCTATATGGAACAGCTCCAATAAGCTCTAAAATCCGGAACGTCCTCATTTCTTATCTGCATAGCTCTTTTGCTGTCTCTGAGCGGCTAGAACTTGTTCTATGATTTATGTTACTTTCTCAGTAATCTATCTCATAAGCTCTGGCCCAAGCATTAAAATATCCTCCTGCACTTCCCAATATATAGGCGATCTGCAAGGCTTCCCGTACGATGCTTCATACGGGGCCACACCAATTATCACTTGATAACTGTTGTCATAAGCGAACTCTATCAGTGGAATATGATTCCTTCCATCTACCTTGAAAGTCAATGACATAAGCCCGCAACATGTCCTCCAACATCTGATTTACTCTCTCCGTCTGACCATCCGTCTGTGGGTAAAATGCACTACTGTAAGATGAATATACTGCCAAGTGAATCTTGGATTCTTCCACAAGTGAGGAGTGAATACTGAACCTCGATCCGATACCATCGTGTCTGGAACTCCATGAAGTCAAACTATCTACCAAACAAATATCCTTGCATATGCCTCGGCGGTATAAGTAGTCCTTACTGGAATGAAATATGCTGGCTTCATTAGTATATCCATTATCATCCAAATAGAATCATTTTCTTTCTCCGACTACGGCAACCCTACAATAAGGTTCATAAAAAGTCCGCCCACTTCTATTTCTAAATGGGAAAAGATTGAAGTGTTTCTACCGGTCTCTAATGTTCTACCTTCACTTACTGACAGGTAAGACACTTAGCTATATACTCTGAAATCTTTCTACGCATATCACTCCACCAAACGTGTCTCTTTAGGTCTTTGTACATCTTAATTATTCCTGGATGTACAGAAATCACGAATTCATAGTTCTCAATAAACTCAATCCATCGTCGCTGCCTCTTGTTGAGTTCCTTCTGGGGGAAAAAAGATACTTCAAACTCTGGTGGTCGATGAACAACTCAAACTGCACTCCATATAAGTAGTGCCTCCATGACTTCAGTACAAATACCACTGCTGCTAATTCTAAGTCATGAGTGGGATAGTTCTGCTCATGCACTCTCAACTGCCGTGAGATATAGGCTACTACCCTCTGGCTCATGCACTCTCAACTGCCGTGAGATATAGGCTACTACCCTCTGGGCCTGCATCAATACGCCTCCTAAGCCTGCTAATGATGCATCTGTATACATAACAAATGTCCTGTCACTGCTCGGAATAGTCAGAACCGGCGCTGTAGTCAACTTAGTCTTCAAAACATCAAAGGCCTTCTGGCACTCCATGCTCCATATGAACTGTACACCCTTCTTCGTAAGGTGTGTAATCGGTGCCGAAATCTTCGAGAAGTCCTGAATGAATTTCCTATAATAACCAGCTAAGCCCAAGAAGCTGCTGTAGGCATATAAAATTGCTTATAGGTCCCCTAGCACAGCTCGGCACAAACCGACGAACCAACGAGGCGACGAGATCGACGAATCTCACAGAAGCGACGGAATGCATCCATACGCGTTCGGAATCAAGCCAAGTGTTAAGGAATCAACGAGTCATCCAACCGAGAACAGACTCGGACGAATCACGATCGAATCAAGATAAGTTTCGGACTCGAACTCAGAAGCGGATTTACTGCCAAATCAGGAATCCGACTTACTGCCAAATCAGATCAACCAATCAGAGTCTCAATCAACCGAATCACGGAAAAAACCGGAAAACGGACACAACTCGAAAAAATCGGAAAACATCGCCCGCGGGGGCTCGGCCAAAGCCGAGCCACCCCAAGGTGGCTCGGCCTTAGCCGAGCCACCTTGAGGTGGCTCGGTGGCCGAGCCACCTCAAGGTGGCTCGGCCAAGGCCGAGGCACCCTGCGAATCACGGAAAAAACCGGAAAACGGACACAACTCGAAAAAATCGGAAAACACCGCCCGCGGGGGCTCGGCCAAAGCCGAGCCACCTCAAGGTGGCTCGGCCAAGTGCCGGCCACCCATAGGTGCTGGATTGGAGACTCGGAACTTAAAAAAGATTGAAACTTTGGGACTTCGGGGACTCACTCCTTCAGATCTGGTGCTCGGCGATCATCAAAGTCAAATAAGGCAGGTGTTCGAGAGGATCAGATCTCAGATCTACGCAGGCATTCTCCGGATCTAAGCTTGGTCTTAGATCCCGAGGCTTGGACGATTGTTTCCTTGGTGAAACAATCCTCCCCGGCTATTATTTCCTTGGTGAAATAATACCCGTCGTACTGCGTAGATCCGACCGGATCTAGATCTCGCGGTGGTCCACGGCAAGTTGTAATTTTTACTTTTTTTCTTCTTTCTTTGATTTAGTTGTAACCGGATCTATAAAAGACCGGATCTTTGTAATCCAAGATGACAATTATCTCATTAATGAAGAAAGCAACAGTTTTCCACGCGAACAATCATTATTTTGCAAGCTAACACGGGAACTGTGAGACCCGATCGAGCGAGTGGTTCCTTAAGCTCTTCAAGAACAAAGTCAACCATACGGGTCCACCAACCTCCTTCCCCAGAACAAACCCATCCTGGAGATCTGAACATCTGGGTAGAAAATTCACCACGAACTGCAATGAATTGATGAATGAAGATATTCGCTGGACGCGGCTCCTCTGGAACGAGATCCTTCTTCTCAAATAAGCCGTGTCTCAACCCCTTGAGTTGTCCCCCGCTTTGTGTACGAGATCGTCGACCAAATCCAAGCGACACATTCTCTTTCTCCTTGACTATGTCGAAAGTCAAACCCCGGCGACAGCTCATATTCAAGAAGTAGGAAAGCGGATACATCCTCTTCATGCTTGGGAGGAAGAGGAAACGGTTATCGACTCTCTGCAGTAGCTTTGAATCCTCCGCATGTATGAGATGGTCATCAATGGCTATACGATCTCCGAATATAAATGCTGGCTTGGGAAACGGAGCATGACCGACAGGAGTCTCCATGTCTAAATTAGTGATCAAAACCCTGAGAGTAGAGCACTGGGGGAATTTAATCATGTCCGCTCTCTCCGAGTCAGGGAAAGTACACAGTTTAATTCTGTTCTGAAGACTGAAGACTTCATTCGCGTCAGGACCGCCAATATATCCAAAATGATGCTCTTGTGAAAACGGCACGTTTGGAAGAAGCACTGCACAATCAAAAGCAGAAATTAGCAGCTAAAAGCAAGTTGTTGACATAAATACAGAATCTCTGAAATACAAGGCCAGCCTCGTGTCAGAAATCTCAAACGCGAGAGTCGAACCTCGTGTTGAAAAACTCAAACGCGAGAGTCAACCTCGTGTCAGAAATCTTAAACGCGAGAGTCGAACCTCATGTTGAAAAACTTAAACGCGAGAGTTAAGACCCACATGGAGTCCCAACTCCGCGTTTTCATTAAACAAAAACGAGTCATCTTCCTCGTTATCAAGAACCCAT
>NC_033800.1:80934724-80951061 GCF_001876935.1 Asparagus officinalis
GGTGGCCGAGCCACCTATAGGTGGCTCGGTGGCCGCCGAGCCACTTGTGGCCGGCCACCCTGTGCCCAAGGCACAGTGAGGGTAGCCTATAAATAGGCCACCCCCTTGTTCATTTGAGAAGGTTGGAAATTTTGGAGAGAGGCGAAGCCCTGCTGGATTGGAGACTCGGAACTTAAAAAAGATTGAAACTTTGGGACTTCGGGGACTCACTCCTTCAGATCTGGTGCTCGGCGATCATCAACGTCAAATAAGGCAGGTGTTCGAGAGGATCAGATCTCAGATCTACGCGTACGAACTCCGGATCTAGGCTTGGTCTTAGATCCCGAGACTTGGACGATTGTTTCCTTGGTGAAACAATCCTCCCCGGCTATTATTTCCTTGGTGAAATAATACCCGTCGTACTGCGTAGATCCGACCGGATCTAGATCTCGCGGTGGTCCACGGCAAACAACCCCGGCGCAGGCAAAGAACCCACAAAGCGAGCGACCGCAAAACAGGAGCTCGCGATTCGTTCGACACAAAAGGAGAAAAGTTGTAATCTTTGTTTATTTTTATTTGATTTTCGTTGTAACCGGATCTTATAAAAAGACCGGATCTTTTGTAACTCAAAAAGTTGTAACCCAAGATGACAATCATATCAATGAAAAAGAACACAATTTTCCCCGCGAACAGCTGCGAATCTCTGTCACCGTCTTCGGTGGCTCCCAATTAAGAACTGCCGTGACCTTAGCCGGGTCCACTGCTATACCCTCTCGACTGATGACATGGCCAAGAAATCTGACTTCTGATAGCCAAAACTCACACTTGCTGAACTTAGCGTACAGCTGATGCTCCTGAAGAGTCCTCAACGCTATCCGTAGATGCTCCTCGTGATCCGCCTCCGATCTCGAGTAAATAAGAATATCATCGATGAAAACGATCACAAACTGATCTAAGAAAGGACGGAAAACCCGGTTCATCAAGTCCATGAATACCGCGGGTGCATTGGTCAATCCAAATGGCATGACCAAGAACTCGAAAGAACCATATCGAGTAAGAAAGGCGGTCTTGGGAATATCCATCTCCCTAACCCACAACTGATGATAGCCAGAACGAAAATCAATCTTCGAGAAATATTGCGCTCTCCGCAACCAGTCGAACAAGTCATCAATCCTAGGTAATGAGTACCTATTCTGGATAGTGACCTTGTTCGGCTCTCCATAACCAATGCACAATCTCATATTATCGTCCTTCTTCTTCACGAAGAGGACCGATGCGCCCCTTGGAGAATAACTCCTACAAATAAAACCCTGAGCTAACAACTTGTCCAACTGGGTCTGAAGGTCCCTCATCTCAGCTGGTGCCATACGATAGGGTGCGCGGGATATCGGGACTGTGCTCGGCTGTAACTCAATGCACAACTCGACCTCTCACATAGGAGGTAACCCAGGTATATCCTGAAAGACATCCTGATATTCCGAGACAACTCTAGTCTCCAATAAATCAATATTCAGATCCCGTCGCAGCACCTCCTCGATATATGCCAGAAACGACTCCGCAAAATGGTTGCCCTGAGAGGTTGCTACAATCATCTCAGACCCATCGGACGCTCGCAAATTGACTATCTTCGCAAAGTAGTCAATACTAGCCTGGTAGGAGGATAACCAAACCATACAAAGGATAACATCGAACCCGGACATATCTGACTCGTCTAGTCTGATGACATATTTCCTATAGATAGAGTGGACACCTCCCCTAGAGGAGTAGATACTGACAACGGAATATCTAAAGAATATGCTACAAGCTGAAGCCTACCAATGGAGGTATGAAAGATGAGCGAATTTTCTAAATCAGAGTAGATCCGAGCTGAAAAGAAAATCAAGAATAAAGCTCCGTTCGAACATTGATCATGCGGTACTGCTGAATAGACTCTGTTGGATAATGCAAATCTCCTGGATGATGCAAATATGGCCTGCTGACCCTTAATCCTCAGATTAATAAGTAGTGCCTCTATTTCCCCAATGTTAGCTGAAATTACGACTCTGAGACTGTCGTTCGTGACCTCTATCTTGCTGGCTACCTGCTAGTGTACTACGAAAAGTCTTTCGTTCTTTGTTTGATCTTGTTGTGATTGTAACATGTACTCCGAACTCTGCGCTACTTCGGCGCTCTCGAATCATATTGTGCTCCTTTCTTATGTTATCCTTGTTGCTGGGTTAAAATCATTCTCCCGCTGCTAGGATTCTCTAGTTTTCGCAATAGTTCTCTTGCCATTGGCGTTTCCACTATTCTGGTTTTGATTTCTTCCTCCACTATGGACATGTCTCCCTGCTTTACTTAGACTAGCTCTAACTGCAAGTAGTGACTAAAATTCTCCCGAATAGGTGATAATTGTTACCACATCAAAAATCTGGATGTTGTTGCTATCCTCCAGCGATGCCCTCAGTGCTGAATACATCTAACTTCTGCTTGGTACTAAGTCGACATTCAAGGAATTTTCATATACTCCTTCCCTTATAGATTGCTAATGAAGTTGGTGCGTCTTGAAACTCTGGTGCTCTCATTGTCTGATATCTTTCTTATTCTTTCAGAGCTAAACCTCATGCTCTGTGGATCTATAAATAGCTGATTGTGGTGGTGGTGCCTTCATAAGTATTCCTTCTTTACTTTCACGACGGGTACAACCGGTGATGGAACTCCTTAAAGTGGTCTTGCTGACGGAAACGGATACACTTCTTGCTCCTCGAGTGTTGTGAGATCTTGTTGCTAATGGTACCATAAAGTCGATCAAATATTGTGGAGCCTACTGCGGCTCGGCTCTGCATGCCCAGCTTTCCAGGTACGAGTTTTACCTCAACCACATCCTCATTTCGATATTTATAATATCAAAAGGAGAACATAATCATCACAGTAAGTGAGATAATAAAAATACATACACAACGTATCACAATACGAATTCATAACACATAATATTCACGCAAATACCTTCAATCAACGTAAAAAAAAGTTGTCATAAAAAAAATATTCTCAAATTTTGAGATATACGCATATATCGTCCTCACTCATACTAGAAAATCCTTACGGACTCTATACATGAATCCTAAGAAACTCTATCCTAGCTCCACGACTCGACACAGGATGATCCTAAGGATACTGAAACTAGAGCTCTGATACCAACTGTGACGCCCCTGGGTTCACACAAGGCTGCAGTCCAAGGTGAAACCAAGAATGCCAAACCCACAAGGCTGCAGTCCTAGGTGAAACCAAGAATGTCAAACCTGCCATGCACCACACCGTGCATTAACATGTTTCACCATCACAATTCTATCACTCTAGTAGAGTCAATAACAGGTGTTGGTACAAAAGCAAGTAAAAGATAATACAGAGAATAGCTGATGAAATGGTAGAGATCATAATAACATTTCATCATCCAACATACCGAAGTACAAAGCCAAAGTCTGAAATGAACAAACTGGAGTTTTCAACAAGCCTCAAATACAATAAGTCTGAGTAAAGGAAATAAGGCATACAGCCTTTACAATAGAAAAGATCTGAACACTAAAGTGGGTCGCCATCAACCTGCGACTCTCCGGGCTCCTGGCTCGTGACCTGAAAGGGGGAGGGACAACGAGCGTCAAAGCGCTAGCGAGCAACATCATAACCAACCCCAAGGGAGAGGGCTCGTTGTATAAGAAAATACAGTTATCACAAAATGTATATGTATAAACAAATTCCCTGAAGCAAAGGGGGTCTTAGTACTTAGGAAATTTCAACACGAGCATAGGTACGTCGAGCGAAATAATCCAAACAAGGAAACCCTCATGTATATACCTGGTATCTCAAATTGTAAATCTCTAAACACCAAACCCGAGATTCTAGTACAGAAACAATAAATCAAGAAATACAGCTAATCTCAGAACAAATTACAGTGCCATACCATAGCTAACCGGAAGTGACCGTTGTCCAACGCCTGGACCGGATGTGACCGTTGTCCAACGCCTGGACCGGGTGGTAATGCATATCCAGCACGAGGATTAAATAGCAATGCGTATCCAACACGAGGACTAAGAGGTATGTCCAACACGAGGACTAAGGGGTAGTGCTTGTCCAACACGAGGACTGAGTTTAACCTAGTTTTCCCACCACATGGGCCAAATAGTAATCGTCGATGAGATGTATGAGGAGATATACTTATACAAATTTCACACTCAACTCGGTGTGTGATTCTAAACTGGCATTTCAAGCCATCTATCATGCATAGATACTTAATAAAACTGAGAACCAAAGTTATATGATCAAGGCAAGCACTCGAACAAGTGTAAGGTTCAACAAAAATAAACAGGGCAAAACAAACAGTGCGGCGGTCGACCGCAGAGACCCCTCCGGTCGACCGCTCACTGAGCCGAAACTCACTGGGCTCAAAATTGAGCGGCGGTCGACCGCAGAGGTCATGCCGGTCGACCGCTCAAAGAGCAGAAGCGATTCTGCTAGCCAAAATCTCGCGACGGTCGACCGCTGAGTCCGCTGCGGTCGACCGCCAAGCGTACAGAATCCCAGTCTGGGTTTCTGTCAGCTTCGAAACTCATTAACAATTTGGGAATTTCTATACCCACCTAATTTAAACATTTCAATAGTGATATATGACAGTAAACAATAAGTTTAAATAGTTAAAACCTCATTACCAAAAATCCCAAACTTTAATCAACATGATTTTAAAAGTTCTTAAACAGTAATAATAGATTTAAACCTTCATAAAAACGTTTCAGATCAAAATCTCATTCAATTAAAAATCATTAGTGAACTTTTAAAACTGAAATATATGATTCTCACATCTTACGCCATAAAGATCTACTTTATCTACATAAAATACGATTTAGGCTCAATAAAATCGGATTAAATCCTAATTTAAGCATAAAAACGAAAAGTGTGAAGTTGGGCGAGATGTTACTCGCCTCTGAGCTCCTAGAACTGCAGGAGAATGATCCCCTTTGTTGAAACACCAAGAAAATCCGCTGAAAATCCTTCGAAGCTCCTCCCAAATCACCAAAAATGCAAACTAGGGTTTGAGGAAGGGAGAGGAGGGGGCTGAGGCTATTAGGGTTCCAAAGAGGGTTCTGAGGGCTTCAAAACGAGTATATATAAGTAGAGTAACAACCGGGTTTGGTATAAACAAAACACACCCGAAACAGAACTGAACTGGCGTATGTACGCTGAGCGGTCGACCGCAGCGACCACGGCGGTCGACTGCTCAGAGTTCTGGGCCATGCTCAGACTGGGGTTCGGTAAAAATGTTGTAACTTTCTCATACGATCTCGGAATGAGGTGATTTAAGATTAGTTGGAAAGATATTGAAGAGACCTACAACATTGGTCTTATACACTCTTCCAGATTCTAACTGAATCAGTATGAAAAACATAGAAACTCTCAACTAGTCAAAATTCTCAGATTATCACTATTTGCCTTTGTGCATGTTTTGTGTATTTACACTCATATATTCACAAATATACATTGAGTTGATCTCAAATAAATTCCTATCATACTCAAACATCAAAATACATTATTTTTTACCATATAACATATTTATAATTATTTATCACACTATATTCAAATTTTCGGGGTTTAACAACAGGTTAGAAAGGCGGAGATCGCCTTCTAACATGCACCGTAAGAACCGCTCATTTTATATTCCATGTTCAAGTTGTTCTCGATAGACTAATTAAGTGCATATTTTAACTTCTACATCCTTGGAGGTTAATGCACCGTAAGAACCGCTCATTTGAGTGCATATTTTAACTTCTACATCCTTGGAGGTTAATGCGTGAAAATGCCGAAAAGACAAAGATAATGATAGATGCAGGAAATTTTCGGCTATGGACTAATGCTGGACTTGCTGAGGTTGGAGTAAAAAAAAGAAAATTGTGCACAATAGATATGGCTTTTGTGTAGCACTGGTGATAGGTTTTGTTGAAGTATGTCCAGAATCCTCCACCAATCGGTCCACAGTCGAACCGCCCTTATCCATCAAGGATACAAAGTTGAAGAAACCCAACATCAGCTCACCAGGATTATAAATAAAAAAATAAAAAAATTGACAGACGTCAATAAATGTCGGTACAAGATCTTTAAATCAAGCTGAGAATTAAATTTACTAATTAACTGCAGACATCAGGTGACTGACCGACGTTGGTCCGAGGTCATTGTTGAACATCTGAAGGTTGAAGCTTCCACATCTGCCTTCAGTCCATGTCTGCGTGATGTTTCTAGATTGAATTCTATTCGAAAAGAAAATATAGTCGACAAATTTTCATTTTCGACCGAATTTTAAGTTTATTTAGCATTTTCGACCTCCCTTTCACTTAATTACCATTTTTACATAGTTTTAGCCACCTGGCTAAAACTGGGTCGAAAGAGAGGAATAAGTTGAAAAACTAGATTCTCAATCCCATGTAGTTTAAAACCATACTTAACTAGACGAGATTTAGAATCTCGTGAAGTTTTCACCTGAAGCAAGCCTCATCGTATTGGTAATATCGTGAAGTTTGCTTTATGCGAACTACACGAGATTACCAATCCCGTGTAGTTGTAGGGTAGTTTCCCAGAGAGTTCGAATTCGAATTCTCTGTCAATTTCACGGGATTACGAATCCCGTGAGGATTGCTAACCACCAAATCCCACCACCACTACTTATATCACTTTCCCACTCACACACACACAGGCTACTTATAACACTTTCTCCCTCCCTCCCTCTCTCCCTCCCTCTCTCTCTCTCTCTCTCTCTCTCTCTTTTGGTCTCTCCTCCCTTTCTCCCCTTAGGGTTTGTCTCTCTTGGGCTCTTGACCATTTGCGACCCCCTAGAATGATCAAGCACTATAGTTAGTTAGTCAGGTTAGTTTTTAATGTATTTTTCGATGAAATGGATTAGGTTTGACTGGGCCCTTATCCGTGCTCCGATTGATATGTGAAGGCCAAAGACCAACACCTTTCATATGCATATAGGGGAATGTATAATTACACTTCAGGACATAGCCGTCATAGTTGGGCTCCGGATTGATGGCTTTGTTGTTACGGGCACAAATGACCATAATTAGGAGAATGTATGTGAGAGGCTTCTTGAGGGTCCTCATTTGAGGAGTGGTGCGATGAAGCTATCATGGCTCCAAGAGGCATTTATGAGAGATATATCTATTGACGCCACAAGGGAGACGATTCAGTATTTTGCTCATGCTTACCGATTACAAATGATAGGCTATATGTTATTTCTTGATGCGAGCAAAAATCATGTACATGCACGATGGCTGACTCTACTTGAGAATTTTGAGGTGCGCGATACTCTATCATTAATAGTATGGTGTTGGCATACCTTTATAGAGAACTAGCCAGTGTTTCCTTGTTCTCATGTCTTTTTTATGTAAAATAGATATAATGTGAGGAGCATCCTACAGAACCCCAACCAGACATACAGAGTTTTATTGATATGAGCTAGATATTGTCCAACATAAACAGGTAAAATAAGACACAATTCAAAATTTATATTCAAATTTTTCTGTAGATGCTAATGCATGTTTTTTTAAATTTAATTTTCAGTTCTAGTGGATGACCTATGCTCCGCAAGATCTCAATTTCCTTACACCTAGTTGTAGAGGTAGTGCTGATTAGTGGAGGGCTACAGTCCCAATGATCTATTTCAAGATTGTGGAGATGTATATGTCAGATCATGTTCTACGATAATTTAATCTTGAACAGCATGTGCCGGATCCTATTGAGCCCATCGATCCCACGCGTCGGATGACATCACATCATGTGGATTAGAGGTGATACTGCGAACCCTACATAAACAGGTGCAATGATAGGTGGAATTTTATAAACATGAGAGAAATCCAGTGAGTTATAACGAGTATATGCATTGGTATTAGGATATCATACACAGATGGATCGTACGCGACCCACACCCAGTAGTTGGATTCATACCATGCCCATCATTAGATACTTACATCCTGAGGGCAATGATCAAGAGAGATTATGTAAGCTTTTAAACTAATTTAAAAATAATATTCTTCTTTTGAAATTATATTACTTCCTAAGCTATGTATATAATGATTAAATTGCAGATCCATACATTTGATAAGATTGAGGAAGATATAAATGAGAATAATGTTGAGCTTTAGGATCTAGAAGGAATATTAGTGTTCAATAAGATCAGATAGATAATAGCGAATGTATTTTATAGGAATCATGTCGATGAGTTTGAAGGACGCGAGGACAGGACACGCCGATTTTTACATGTGTATGTGCGAAAACATAAGACGAGTTCTAGTATGGTGCGTTATGATGGAGCCCACACTGTGAATGAAGTGGGGATGTGGGGGCCACCCACGTGCGCGTATAAATTCCCCAACTCATTCGTGGGTGCGGATGCGGATGCGGCCCACTTAATTCCCCAACTCAGCTATATATATACCACTGCTTTCGATTTTTTAGGTGTGCAAGCGAGCAGAAAAAAAGTCGGTTGTGTTCTCTTTTGGCGGCATAAGAGCAAAGGGGAAAACCGAAGGTGTTTTTCGGCTGAAGAAGAGAAAAACCGTAGAGGCTTTTGTTAGGGTTTTGAGCATCCATTGATGGAGATATTTGTGAGAGATTTGAGAATTTGTGTGTGGGTTTAATTTGAGTGATTGTAAACCCTATTTGTATTCTCTCTCTAATGGTAGATCTCCCCCCTCCTTACCCCATGGACGTAGGCAATTTGCCGAACCCTGTAAAATTGGTTCTTTCGCTTGTTGTGTGATTTGTAATAGCTTATTTAGGTTTTCTCGACAGACCAGTCCTAGAACTGATGAGAGGAAGAGCTGATATCCTATTTTGTTGAGATATTTTGCTTTTGGTTATTGTTTCCTTTGTGAAACGAGAATTCTTATTACGACCTAACTCTCTTGTTGTGCTGCCGAAGTACTGCCAAAATTTTTGCTGCGTGTAACAAGTTGTATCAGAGTCTAGGTTTTGGATCTAGGATTTTAGAATTAGGTGGAGAAAGATTCTTGTGTGAAGTTTGGTTCTTGGAGTTCTAGGCTTCGGTGGAGATAGCATTAGGAGTTGTCGTTGGAGATTTTATTTTCGTAGTATGGACATGAGATCTATTTGGAATCCGATCTAGGGTTCAGTTAGATAATTCTTAATTTTTATTAAAGTTTGATTCTTTCTCTACAACTTGAAGTTAGTTTGCAATGGAAGAAGAATGTGAAAGTAGCAAGTCGATGGCGAGTACAATTCAAGTTGGTTTTCAGAACACCAAAATTAGTATGGTGAACTATGACAGTAAAATCAACTTTGGTTTGTGGATGAGCGACGTACAAGATGTGCTTAATGCTCAGAACTTGGAGGAGACCATCATGGTCCATGAGAGACCACCAAAATATGAAGAGGCGATATGAAAAAAGATGAATAGGAACGCTTGTATCCGAATAGGTAGAAGCTCATATCCAAAAGGTGATAATAGAGGGAGGTCAAAGTCAAGAAGGAACCACTAATTAGCAAAGAATCAATGTACATTCTGTAAGGAGCAGAGACATTAGAAGGGAGACTGCCCGAAGCTCAAGGAGTAGGAGAATGGTAAGAAAAAGGGGCCGAAGGCCAATGAGGTGAATATTACGAAAGGCGATGATTCCGATGATTCGAGTTTTTCTCTACTAATTACTCCGGAGGTGAACCACTTGGATGCATTAGATTGGATGTTTGATTCCGGTGCTACCTATTATGTGACCCCTAGGCGAGATTAGTTTGCATCTTTTGAGAAGCTCGATGGGGGTGTTGTTGTCATGGGAAATAATCAACCCTGTGGCATTTGTGGGATAGGTACCGTGAGGATTCGGATGCACGATGAAGTAGTCCGTGAATTGAAGGAGGTGAGATTTGTTCCTCAGCTGAAGAAGAATCTTATCTCAGTTAGAGCTTTGGAGGCAACGGGATTCAAGGTGACCTTTGAAAATGCTGTAGTGAAGGTTACTAAAGGATCTTTGGTGGTGATGAAGAGAGTTCGCAGTTAAAATTTATACTATCTGAAGGGGAGCACCGAGATTGGTCAGGTTGCTTCTACTATTTCAGAGGCGGACATGAGCAGGCTTTGGCATTATAGGTTGGGGCACACAGGAGAGAAGTCACTGCAGGCGCTGTGCAAGCAGGGACTATTGAAGGGAGCCAAGAGTGGGAAGATTGAGTTCTATGAGCACTGTGTTCTTGGCAAAAGATGAAGGTGAAGTTCGGGATGGTCATTCATAGGACGAGGGACATCCTGGACTACGTGCACACAAATATTTAGGGTCCCACCAAGACTGCATCATTTGGTGGTCGACATTGGTTCATCACATTTGTTGATGACTATTCTAGACGATGTTGGGTGTACACCATGAAGTATTAGAATGAAGTCCTAGATTTGTTTGTGGAGTAGAAGAAGAGATTGGAACTGTAGACTAGGAGAAAGATCAAGACGTTACGATCCGACAACAATGGTGAATATACTTCAGACTCCTTTCAGCAGCTATGTCGAGACGAGGGTATAAAGAGATACTTCACGGTTAGTCATACACCGTAGCAGAATGGGGGTGGCAGAGAGGTTAAATCGGTCTTTGCTCGAGAAGGTCCGATGTTTATTGTCGTAGAGTTGTTTGGAGAAGATATTTTGGTCTGAGATACTTACAAATACGAGCAACCTCATTAATAGGCTGCCTTCATCTGCGATTGAGGGGAAGACCCCTATAGAAATATAGTCGGGAGAGCCAGCACATGACTATGACCAGCTCAAGATATTTGGGTGCCCTACATTTTATCATGTGAGAATAGATAAATTGGAACCTCGAGCTAGGAAGGCCATATTTATAGGATTTAAGCGCGGTGTTAAGGGATACAAGCTTTGGGATCCAGTTAATAGGAAGATTGTGCTGAGTAGGGACATCACATTCAATGAGGCTTCTATCTTGAAGCTTCCCAGCTCTCATCAGGTGGAGAGCGATCCGACGGAGGAGATATCGCAAGTGGTGGAGATCGATGCAGCTTCATATTATCTAGATGGTACAGTATCCATTAGAGTGCCGACTGAGGTGACGCCAGGCGAGCACGACGACGATGTGGAGGATACGAGTACAGTTATGTAGGATCAAGGACCGACGGCTTAGGTTCAGTATTCTATTACGGTTTGGAGATAGAGGAGAGACATACGGATGCTAACAAGGTATGCCGACACAGTTACGTATACACTTCCGATGAAGAATATCGATGAGATGGTGCCTACTACATTCAGAGAGGCCGAGCAGAGTTTAGAGGCTGATTCGTGGTAGGTAGCTATGCAGGAGGATATGGTGTCTCTTCATAAGAATGATACGTGGGAGCTTGTTAAGCTTCCAAAGGGGCGGAAGAAAATTGGTTGCAAGTGGGTATACACAAAGATGGAGGGCATTGAGGGCAATCCATTGAGGTTCAAAGCTAGGTTGGTTGCGAAGGGATATGCATAAGAGGAAGGTATTGACTATAATGAGGTTTTCACTCCGGTGGTGAAGCACTCTTCGATTCGGATTTTGCTAGCTTTAGTGGCATGGTATGGTTTGGAGTTAGATCAGTTGGATGTGAAGACGATATTTCTTCATGGTGATCTTGATGAAGAAATAACTTGGTTTACAGGTTGAAGAAATCGCTATACGGTTTGAAGTAGTCTCCTCGACAATGGTATAGGCGATTCAATGGTTTTATGATTGGTTGTTCGTACACTCGGAGCTAGTTTGATCCTTGCATATATTTTCGTAAGTTGAAAGGAGGTGCGTACATCTATTTGTTACTTTATGTCAATGACATATTGGTTGCCTCTATTTCAAGATCTGCTATAGATGTGTTAAAGGCACAACTTTCAAAGGAGTTTGAGATGAAGGATTGGAGTGAGGCGAAGCGCATTTTAGGGATGGAGATTGCCAGAGACAAGAAGAAGGCCAATATTTGTTTGACACAAGCAGCTTATTTGAAGAAGGTTCTATAGTGATTTATGTTAGCATGGATACGAAGCCAGTTAGTGTGCCTTTGGGAGCCCATTTGAAACTTTCAGCTGACCTTTCACCTAAGACAGTTGAAGATAGAGAGTTGATGTCGAAGACTCTATATGCGAGTGCGGTTGGGAGCTTGATGTACGCGATAGTATGTACGAGGCCGGATTTATCACAGGCGGTGAACATGGTTTCGAGATACATGCACTATCCAGGAGTGGGTCATTAGGACGACGTGAGATGGATTTTAAGGTACATTCGAGGTACGCTCAATGTTGGTTTAGTTTATGAGTTAGACACTATAGGTGGGCAGCTATGCATTAGTTATGTTGATTTGGATTATGCCGGGGATTTGGATAAACGACGGTCTACGACGGGGTATGTGTTCACTTTGACCCATGCGTCGGTATGTTGGAGATGAACCTTACAGTCGATGGTGACTTTTTCTACGATGGAGGCAGAGTATATGGCGATTACGGAGGCTGTGAAGGAGGCTATTTGGCTTCGAGGACTTTTGAAGAAACTTAGTATATTGTAGCGGTCCATCACTATTTATTGTGATAGCATGAGTGCTATCTATTTGGTGAAGAATCAGGTTTTTCATGTGAGGACGAAGCACATTGACGTTCGTTGTCACTTTGTTGGGATGTTCTTAAAAATTGAGATGTGGAGATAGTGAAGGCTCACACGAAGGCTAATCCGGCGGATATGCTCACTAAGGTAGTTTCGAGCAACAAGTTTGATCATTGTCGAAACTTGTTGCATATTCATGATTGTTGAGGCCGTTGGCAGCCATTTGGGTGAACTACGTGAGGCTTGATTCCTTGGGTAAGAGGATACATAGGTAGTCTTTATGATGCAAACGGTTTGGATTAGTTGATTTTGATGGGGAGAGATTGTTTGGACTCTTATTCGAGTTCCCGACTTGTTGTGGATTGAGTCTGTTGTCGTGAATTAACTTCACGACGTACTGGACACAACAAGTGGGACATTTGGTTGCTTTGGTGTCGGCTCAGTTTTGGGAAAAACTTCACCGAGGTGGAGAATTGTGAAGAAGTGGGGACGTGGGGGCCACCTACGTGCGCGTATCAATTCCCCAACTCATTCGTGGGTGCGGATGTGATGCGGCCCACTTAATTCCCCAACTCAGCTATATATACCCCTGCTTTCGGTTTTTTTGGGTGTGCAAGCGAGCAGAAAAAAAATTCACCTGTGTTCTCTTTTGGCGGCGTAAGAGCAGAGGGGAAAACCGAATGAGTTTTTCGGCTGAAGAAGAGAAAAATCGCAACGGCTTTTGTTAGGGTTTTGAACATCCATCGGTGGAGATATTTGTGAGAGATTTGAGAGTTTGTGTGAGGGTTTAATTTGTGTGATTGTAAACCCTATTTGTATTCTCTCTCTCTAATAGTAGATCTCCCCCCCTCCTTGCCCCGTGGACGTAAGCAATTTGCCGAACCCCGTAAAATTGGTTGTCTTGTTGGTTGTGTGATTTGTAATAGCTTATTTGGGTTCCTCGACAGGTCAGTCCTAGAACTGATGAGAGGAAGAGCTGATATCCTAATTTGTTGAGATATTTTGCTTTTGGTTCTTGTTTCCTTTGTGAAACGAGAATTCTTATTGCGACCTAACTCTCTTATTATGCTGCCGAAATACTGCCAAAATTTTCGCTGTGCATAACACACACTTCTAATAGTGTGGCACATGATGATGGAGTCGACACTTCTCAGCTTCATTCATAACCGGATACTCATGGATGTATATGATTTTTTTAATATGATGTGATGTTTATTTTGTGATTCTGAATCTCATGAATATGTGGTTAGATTGTTCGAAATTGTTACTTATGTGGATGGATTTCCATGAATATATGTGGTTGGAATTCCATGTATATCATTAGAATTTCATGTGTATATGCGGTTGAAATTTCATGTATGTGGTTGGATTTGTGTGTATATTGTTGCAATATTTTGTACATATAACAAGTTGTGAATGAGGTAGATAACTCGCTGTGCATGCATGAATGTGCATATGCTGCAACTTCACAGTATTTAGAATCCCATGAAGTTGCAAGGTTAGTTCGATAGAGAGTTCGAATTCCAACTCCCTATCAAAGGCTTGTCGAAAGTTCGAATTCCAACTCCCTATCAAAGGCTAGGCTAACCCTGCAACTTCACGGGATTCTAAATCCCATGAAGTTGCAGGTCAGCTACATAGAGAGTTCCAATTTGAAGTCTCTAGGAAAGTGATGCTGCATTTGCATGGGATTGTGAATCCCGTGGAGTTTGTATTACTGAAACTCCATGGGATTCAGAATCCCCATGGAGTTTAGTGAAGTTGTTAATTTCATCCTAAACTACACGGGATTTTCAATCCCATATAGTTTTCTGCACTTATTTAACATTTTCGACCTAGTTTCAACCACCTGACTAAAACTAGGTCGAAAATGCTAAATAAGTACAAAATGGGTCTAAAAAGCTAAATAAATTTTAAATATAGTCGAAAATAAAAATTTTCCCAAATTAATATAGAACATCAAAGCAGAATCCATAGATTATTTGAGAAATAATTTTCTATCATCCATGAAGTGAATTTGGAGATGCGTTGAATCTCGTCCTGGAATCTTTACTCTCTCATCTGATTGGTAAAGTTATATCTGTTGCCACTTATGGAATTCAACATGCTACGAACCACATAAATTTACTGTGCATGTGATTGTCGTTGTTATCTATGATTTGTGTTTTGGCCAGAGACCTTGATTTCTGTTACTGCTTTAGCATTATCAGCTGCAGGTTTGATAAAATATAACATAATATTTATAATTTGATGAAAAATGACAATTTAATGATATTTTATATATGACAACAAAATTAGTCATTTTAAGATTACCATCAAAGCATTAGAGGTATTTCTTTTAATAAGGTTTCATGTATAGGTATTTTTTGTTAATTGCTAAGTATAGGGTTTTCAACATGTAACTAAAATATGTCAAAAAAGATAACCATTTACACACATAATAGTCACCAGAATCCTGCCACCTAATTTAACTTACACCTTTGCATTACAATTATCATTATTTAAGGAACATATTGCTCGCACAACATCTTCAGGAGAAAAATTTGAGCGAATTTTGCATTAATTATCTTACAGAAATTGTACACTGATACGTGGTTTTTATTTAAGTCCCTTAAAATTATGGAATAAACACGGTTGCATAATTTTAAACTATGAGATGATCATGTTCCATTGTAAATTTTCTTACAGGTGCATTGAAAACTTGTTCAATTGTTTATCAAACAAATCAGACCTACTTCCCTAGATTAACTTCCAAATATGATAGTAATTAATGAAGTAAAGACATAATAATCTTATCTCACAAATTAATTTCTAAATGTTCCATTTTCATTATCATTCCTGATGCTCTGATAAATGATACATACCATCACTTCATTAATTGCAAGTTCAGTTCCTGGGGGAAAGAAAAGTAATGAGTTCAAGTTCCATTTCAAGTACAAGGATTATTGCATATCAGAAGAAGAAACACAGTGGCCTATTTTCTAATGGCATATACAATAGTATTTCTACTGAACCGGAACTTTGTGCAAGTCCTTTGTGTAGGTCCCCGGGTAGACATATGGCCGTACCCAGTCGCGGAGTCAGGAATTTCATCAAGGGGATGCCAAAAATTAATCAAGTTTGATAACATATAAATTATTTTAGCACAATCGGTTAGTATGCAAACAACACTATATACTAAGACATTCAAAATCATACTTCCAATTATAATATATTGTTTTATGTAGGCGTCTAAAAATACCTATAAGTGTCCGTACACAGTTCGAGACGGAGAGAAGATGACGAACGTCGTTATCCGAGTCTAAGAGGATTATCTGACGCCGACAGGTGCATGAACCGGAATGGCGAACCAACTGTGTCTCGTGCGCTCACCGGCCGCCTCCAATTGGCCGTCACACTTGTTAGTCAACTCGCGCGCATCGGTCAGATCTAAGTGACCGAGCACGCTCGCCAGTCAACTCGCGCGCGTATCGGTCAGATCTAAGTGACCGAACACGCTCGCCAGTCAGCTCGCGCGCGTCGGTCAGATCCAAAGTGCCCGCCGCGCTTGTCGGTCAGATCCAAAGTGCCTGACGCGCTTGTCGGTCAGTTCCAAGTGCCGTAAAGAAGTTAATGAACGCATGAAGCGAGTTAACGACGCGTGCAACTCAACAAGACGATCAAATACGCAAAACGGTAGAAAATACAAGTCCCGAAAAATCGAAAAACACCAAAAAGTTCAGCAAAGGCCAAACTTCCCGCGCAAGCGCGGGTCGGTCGCAGCGGACC
>NC_033800.1:80951076-80984239 GCF_001876935.1 Asparagus officinalis
GCCGACTCGCGCCCCCCGCGGGTCACCAGTGCCCGTCGCCTAGATTTTATCTCCAAACTCGTTTTTGACGGTTTTTAAACGGTTTTCGCAAGATTTATCCATTCCATGGGTTCCTAACTGACTTGATATCATCCAAAAACATGCTTAGGCCATTATTAACTAAAGATAAGGTCAAATCACTCAATCTTATCCAAATACCCCACAACCGAAGCCTATAAATACAGGCCTAGGAGCTCATTTCATAGGGACAGACATCAAGAGGGCAAAGCGCTGCCGAATTGGAGAGTGAAGCCACGAATTTACAGCGAGGGTTAGTAGATCTTGGCGAATTCCTGTGCATAAAGAGTGGAGTTCGAGAGTTCTGAGACTCATTCCCTATTCCTCCGGATTTAAGCTTAGTCTTAAATCTCGAGAAGAGCCGTGATCCGCTTGGTCAGGATCATCCCTTCGTGAAGTAAGAGCTTTGATCAACTTAATATGTTGACCGAATTTGATCCGTGGCGGTCCACGGATATTAACGTCCCCGGCACACTCGAAGTTCCCACGCAAGCAGCGGGTGATAAACGTCTGTTGCGCTGTTTGACAAAAGTTATACTTTTTGTATTTTCATTGTATAAGAAGATCATATAAAAAGATCGATTTTTCTCGTTTATTTGAGAGAAGGGAAGAAATGTTGAGAATCGGAGAAGGAAGAGGACGAAGGCTAGCTTCTAGGAGGTTAGTTATCTTTGTTTTGGTTAGAAACATAGATAGAATAGATAAATATAATATCTTTTTTCCAGCCACCGATGTCATCTCCGGGGACATCCGATGAACTACGCTCATCCGTGGTCGTGGGTTTCACCGCTGGCGATCTCTATAGCCGCTGACCCTAACAAACCTATTTGGGTTCTGATGTTAACAAAATGGAACAGATAGGATAAGAGGAAGAAGAGAAGGAAAATTTATATTAGTCCCCTCTAAACTTTGAAAATTTCTTTTAAGTCGAAAACCTATGAAGGGATATTTCTACGTGAAATATATTTAATGGAAAGATTTTCCTTTTGACCCACTAAACTAGCAAAGTTGCTGTTAGGCCTAAGTTATGTTAATAAAATGATAGAAATAAATTTTAGAAAACCCCCTAGAAACTAGAGATATTAGTTTTCTACCCAAAATAGTTTGAGTGTAGAGTCTTTAGTTTCTATGCATCTTGTATGATTATAGGTTTGATCGAGGAGTAGTTTTTTGGAGTACGGTTCTCCAAATTATTATAAGATCTCTTGAGGTGAGTAGATTTCTTCTCATTGGCTTTTTATATTATATATTATTTAAATGATAATTTTATTTTTGTATAGAGAAATTAGGGATCAAACATGTTATTTAATTCATTCATAGTAATTATTAACAAATTTGAATGTGGTAGCTATTTATCTTTTACAAGGTAAATATTGTTATAAGATCTCTTGAGGTAAGTAGATTTCTTATCATTGGTTATTTTCTATTATATATTATTTAAATGATAATTTTATTTTTGTGTAGAGAAATTAGGGATTAGACATGTTATTCTATTCATCTATAGTAATTATTAACAAATATGAATGTGATAGCTATTTATCTTTTATAGATAACTATTGTTTAGTATATCAGATTATTAAAAATATATCATTTCAAATTTGCTGTTCAAATGCATTATTTGATGAGTTCTATTTTAAAAAATTATTTATTCATTCAAATTCATGAATATTCTATTTTTATGAAATTAATATGAGAAAAGTTTGCAAAAGTGTTTAAACATTTATATTGCTTTTTGTACAAGTGTGAGCGAAACTTTGAGCAAAAGAAAAGTGTTTTAAATATTAAATATTCTCAAAAAACCACTATGGAGTGAAGTGATTTGTTCAAGGCTATCATATTGTATTGAACGTATCGACTAGTGTTAAAGTGGTCATTTTGGTAAAAGTGAAGTTGCCTTTGGGGAATCTATAGTAGTGCTAGGTACATTTTGCCCCTAGACTGACATATAGTAAATTGATGCGCATTCTCATGCTACTGAGCTATATTTTTTTTAGACTTAGTGTGACAACTGAGGAAGTTTTGCAAGTGTGATTTAGATTGGTAATTACAGTTCTAAAAGTATTTAGTGATCATTCGTATTGTTTATTAAATTTGTAAATATTCTTTTATGACAATGTCACATGCTATTCTTGGAAATTCCTCTTATTCAAAATAATATGTATTTTTTTCAATCGTTCTTTTTGACAATAGCTTATTTAAATTTTAATATTGATAATTTCTTAAATTTGTCTAATCCACTAATGATAAGTTTTCTGCTCACTAAGTGTAAACTCAACTCGTTGTTTTTCAATCTTCTTTAGATAAAAAATAGATAGCTTTATCTAAACCTCGGAGCTTTGGAACATGAGAGGAATCTTTTAGAGTGTTTGATGTTGAAAGTTATAGTTACACTAGTCATGCTAAAATGCTTATGTAACAAGAGTCTTTTTGACTCATTAGAATGAATTTGTTAAAATATAGTTTTTGCTCTGAGACTTCTATTTGTCAATAAAATTTCTTTTTAAGTGATGTTTATTTGTAATACAGAAGTGCACAGCTGGCTCAATATGTTCTTTTTGCACGTGTTGCCGTTGTCATGCATCTCAAAATTAGCTATGCATTTTGGGGGCGTGACAAGTTGTGGTATCAGAGTCTAGGTTTAGGAGTCGTAGGCTTAGAAGTCTATAGATAGTCACATTTAGAAATAAATTTTAGAATTGCTTTTAGTGATTATTGATATATTGTTTGTTTGCTTTATAAACCAGATGGCTAGGAACAACACGAACACTACTTCAACTCGAGAAAGTGATTTGCACTAGACTTTGGGGCAAATGTTTGGTGGTAGAAATGTATGTGTATCTGGTTCTGAAGAAAATCAAATGGATGAAAATGCTATGTTGCAGATGATACAAAATTTCACTACTGTGATGCAAAATTAGCAGCAATAACTTAACAAACAATAAAATTCTTGAGACAATGATCATCCTCGATTGCGAAATGGTATGGTAGAGTTTAAGAGGTTGTCACTACCTACCTTCGAAGGAAGTGTTGATCCTATGGTAGCGGAAGATTGGATCACAGGGTTGGAGAAAACTTTACTTATATGAAGTGTCATAATAAAGAAAAAGTGGCTTATACATTATATATGTTAAAAGGACGTGCATATGGCTGGTGGCAAATGCAACAGAGGATTCTGGGAGATGGTGCTGACCAAATATCTTAGAAAAAATTTAAGAAAGTATTCTATGAGAAATACTTTCCAAAGACTATTCGCCAGCAAAAGGAGAAGGAATTCCATGAGTTGAAGCAAAATGATAAGATTGTGGCTGAGTATGAGGAGGAATTTACTTATCTATCCAAGTTTGCACCCCAGTTTGTTGCAACTGAAGAAGATAGAGCACGTCGTTTTGAGGAGGGTTTGCAACCCAAGATAAGGTCTATGAAGTGAGCTTATTTGAACTCTCCACTTATGCAGCGTTATTGAAGAAAGCTTTAGTGATTGAAAAGGAGCAAAAAAAATTTCTCGATTGATGATCGCAAGAATGATGAATTAAAAAAGAGACTTAGATCGGATGGACGTGGAGGTTACAACAAGAACTAGCAAAACAAGAGACAAATTGTGGATTCAAAAGGGAAGCAAACTAAGTACCAAAAGTCGATAAGATGCATCATATGTGACAAACCTAATCATGAGGAGAAGAATTGTTGGAGGGTTATAGGTTCTTGTCTGAGGTGTGGCCAAAAGGATCACAAGATTGCAGATTGTCTTAAGTTGAATGAAACTCCAGGTCATAAGACATCTCAACCTGATCAGCGTCCTCAAGTGAAGGCTCGAGTTTACTCTCTAACCAAGCAAGAGGCTCTGGCAAATAATGATGTGGTGTCAGGTACTATACCTGGCTCGAGTTTACTCTCTAACCAAGCAAGAGGCTCTGGCAAATAATGATGTGGTGTCAGGTACTATACCTATATTTTCTACTTTTGCTCGAGTAGCAAGAGGCTCTGGCAAATAATGATGTGGTGTCAGGTACTATACCTATATTTTCTACTTTTGCTCGAGTACTATTGATTGTGGAGCTTCGCATTCTTTTATTGCTGCACAATTTGTTAGAAAGCAAGAGTTGTCATGTGATACACTATAGCATGAAATGTATGTTAGCACACGAGGAGATGACATACTAATATCTAATAAGTATTGATATGGAGCTTCTAGCGGAACTAATCATCCTTAATATGCATGATTATGACATCATTCTAGGAATGGATTGGTTATCTAGAAATCATGCATCTATTCTATGTCGAGAGAAAAGAGTGGTGTTTAGAATTCCCGATCAATCAGAGTCTTGCTTTGAGGGCAGTAAGGTGCAAAAGCCTATGCGCATTATATCAGCCCTTCAAACTCATCGCATGTTGAGAAGCAGGTGCACTAGTTTTCTAGCATCGGTGCAAGTCTTAAGCCAAAACGAAGTTAGTCTAGATCAAATTCTTATCGTGCATGAATTTCTCAATGTCTTTCCAAAAGATCTCCCTGGAATGCCACCTGATAGGGAAATAGAATATTCTATTGAATTAGTTCCAGACACAAGTCCGATCTCAAAGGCGCCTTATAGAATGGCTTCAGCAAAACTAAAAGAACTTAAGGAGCAGTTACAAGAACTTTTGGATAAAGGGTTTATTAGGCCCAGTGTTTCACCTTGGGCGCACCGGTGTTATTTGTGAAGGAGAAAGATGGTTGCACGCGGTTATGTATTGATTATCGAGAGCTCATTAAGGTGACTATATTGAATAAATATCCCTTATCAAGAATTACTGATTTGTTAGACCAATTGCAAGGAGCTCAGGTGTTTTCCAAGATCGATCTATGATCAGGCTATCATTAATTGGAGATTAAGGCTGAAGACATTCCAAAGACTGCATTTTGTACCTATTATGGTCATTATAGATTTCTTATGTTACCATTCGGGTTAACGAATGCACCTGCATTTTTCATGGATCTCATTAATAAGGTGCTCAAGCCCTTCTTAGATCATTTTGTGGTGATATTTATAGATGATATCTTGATATATTCGAAAAAAACCATAAGGAGCATGAGGAACATCTACTGCATGTGCTCAGTGTTTTAAGAAAGGAAAAGCTCTATGCAAAATTTAAGAAATGCGAGTTTTGATTAGATATGTGTATTTTCTATGACATGTTATTTTGAAGGATGGAGTCTCAGTAGATCTAACAAAAATTAAAGTAGTTATGAATTGGAAAAGACCAACAAATATTCATGAAATCCACAGCTTTCTTGGCATGGCAGGTTATTATCGGAGATTTGTAGAAGAATTTTCTAGTATTGCCTCATCTTTTACCCGTTTGACTCAAAAGGGAATCGAATTTGTTTGGTTTGAAGGATGCGAAATGAGTTTTCAAGAGTTAAAGAACAGACTAGTATCTGCACCAGTTCTCACTATACCAATTGTAGGAGAAGATTTTACTGTTTGTGATGCCTCTCATAAAGGTTTGGGATGTGTGCTCATGCAAAATGGAAAAGTGGTAGCTTATAGTTCTCAACAATTGAAACCTTATGAGAAAAATTATCCAACACATGATTTAGAGTTGGGGGCTATTATTTTTGCCTTAAAATTTTGGAGACATTATCTCTATGGAGTACATTGTCAAATTTATACGGATCACAAGAGTTTAAAATATATTTTTACTCAAAAAATTTGAACATAAGACAAAGGAGATGGTTAGAGCTACTTAAAGATTATGATGTTAGTATTAATTATCACTCAGGGAAAGCAAATGTAGTTGCTAATGCCCTTAGTCGAAAGAGTAATATAGCTTGTCTCATTACTCAACAAAGGCATATATTAGAAGATGTGGATCGGTTGAGAATTAAGATCCGATGTCAACAACCATCGGTCGAATTGAACAACATCCAGGTACAGCCTGCTCTGGTTGATGAGATTAAGATTACCTAAAAAGATGATTCAGAATTAAAAGTCATTCGAAAAGGAGTCGATGATGGTAAATAACTAGATTTTGTAATACACGGTGACGGATCCCTTAGGTTCAGAAATTAACTCTGTGTTCCGAATAATCCAGAATTGAAGAAGAAGATTTTGAAGGAGGCTCATCGTTCTGGATATACATTGTATGCTGGTGGAACGAAAATGTACAATGATTTGAATGAGATATATTGGTTGAATAATATGAAGAGAGATATTGGCAAATATATCTCAGAGTGTGAGATATATCAGCAAGTAAAATAGAGCATTAAAGAGTAGCAGGATTAACTCAAAATATCGACATACTAGTGTGGAAGTGGAAGAGAAATTTAATGGATTTTATCACAGTATTATCAAGATTTGCAAGAGGTAACAACGCTATATGGCTTATAGTGGAGCATCTGACTAAGTCGGCTCACTTCTTGCCAATCAATATGAAGTTTTCCTTAGGGAAGCTTGTGAAGTTGTATATTGCAGAAGTAGTCAGACATCATGGTGTCCTGTGGAGATAGTCGTTGATAGATATCTTAGATTCTTATTAGAGTATTGGAAAGGTATGCACAAAGTTCTTCAGAGTAAACTTTATTTTAGCTTAGCATATCATCATAAAATGGATGCCCAATCAGAGAGAACAATTCAAATTCTCTAGGATATGTTAAGATGTTGTATCCTTGATTTGAAAGGATCATGGGAGGAACATTTACCATTGGCAGAGTTTGCATATAACAATAGTTACCAGTCAAGCATTAAGATGGCACCATATGAAGCTCTATACTGAGGGAAGTGTCGTTCTCTTATACACTGGGACGATTTTAGAGAAAGGAAACTTCTTGGTCCTAAGTTAGTGCAACAAGCTATAGAGAAAATTTACTTGATAAGAGAGCATATTCAAAATACACAAAGTAGACAGAAAAGTTATGCTGATTGCAGGAAGAGAGACTTAGAATTTCAAGAAGGTGATCATGTATTTTTAAAGGTGTCTCCTAGAAGAGGTGTGAAGAGATTTGGAATCTGAGGAAAGTTGAGTCCAAGATTTGTGGGACCATTTGAAATTCTTCAGCGTGTTGGTGAAGTCGCTTATAGGCTTGCTTTACCGCCTTCTTTGGCTGAAGTCCACAATGTGTTTCATGTATCTATACTAAGAAAATTTATTCGAGATCTCGATCAAGTTATAAAACAGCAACCCATTGAGCTAAAGGAAGACTTAACATATGAGGATCAACCAGAACGCATTGTCGATCAAAAGGGGCAAGTGCTTAGGTGACGTACTATTCGATATGTGAAGGTTCAATAGAAGAATCACTCTGATAGTAAAGCAAATTAGAAGCTTGAAGAGGAGATGTGGTAGAAGTATCCCCAACTCTTTAAAAACCAAGGTACGTAAAATTTCGATGACGAAACTTATTTTAAGATTGAGAGGATGTAGATAATCGTTTCTTTCACAATTAATTTAAAATAGGTACATATAGAAACTCAAAGGTTTATAACTGAAATGTATGAGGATCATTAAATTAAGGATATTGGGGGTTTTATTTGCATTTATTTGCAACATCAGTTTAGAACTTAAAAGCCATTGAAAAGTGGCTAAAATCCTCATACAAAAAGAAATAAATAAATAAAACAAAACAAAAGAAAAAGGAAGAGGAGGTTTGAGATCAGAGAAGGGAAGAAATGTTGAGAATGAGAGAAGGAAGAGGATGAAGGCTAGCTTCTAAGAGGTTAGTTATTTTATTTTGGTTAGAAACACAGATAGAATAGGTAAATAATAACTGACGTCATCTCCGACGACATCCGATGATTTCCTGACATCCATGGTCATGGGTTTCACCTGTGGTGATCTCTATGGTCGGCGAACCTAATAAACCCATTTGGATTCTGATGTTAACAAAATGAAACAGTTAGGATAAGAGGAAGAAGAGAAGGAAAATTTCTATTAGACCCCTCTAAAAGTTGAAAATTGCTTTTAAGTCGAAAACCTATGAAGGGATATTTCTACATGAAATCTATTTAATTGAAAGATTTTCCTTTTGGCCCACTTAACTAGAAAAGCTGTTGTTAGGCCTAAGTTCTGTTTAAAAAGGATAGAAATAAATTTCAAAAAACCCCTAGAAACTAGAAATATTAGTTTTGTACCCAAAATAGTTTGAATATGGAATTTTTAGTTTTTAAGTATCTTGTATGATTATAGGTTTGATCGAGGAGTAGGTTCTTGGAGTACGGTTCTCCATATTGTTATAAGATCTCTTGAGGTGAATAGATTTCATCTTATTGGTTATTTTCTATTATATATTATTTAAATATAATTTTATTTTTGTGTAGATAAATTAGGGATCTGACACGTTATTCTATTCATTTATAGTAATTGTTAACAAATTTGAATGTGATAGCTATTTATCTTTTACAAGATAAATATTGTTTTTGTTAACAAATTTGAATGTGATAGCTATTTATCTTTTACAAGATAAATATTGTTTAGTATATGAGATTTTTGAAAATATATCATTTCAAATTTATTATTTATCTTTTACAAGATAAATATTGTTTAGTATATGAGATTTTTGAAAATATATCATTTCAAATTTATTGTTCAAATGCATTATTTGAAGAGTTCTATTTAACAAAAAAAATTTATTTATTTGTTTAAATTCATGAATATTCTATTTTCATAAAAATGATTTGAAAACAGTTTGCAAAAGTTTTTAAGCTTTTATATTGTTTTTCGCACAAGTGGAACTTGGGAGTGATACTTTGAGTAAAAAGAAAAGTGTTTTATATATTACAAATTCTCAGAAGTCCGCTATGGAGTGAAGTGATTTGTTTAAGCCTACCATATGATATTGAATATACTGACCAGTGTTAAAGTGGCTTTTTTGCAAAAGTGAAGTAGACTTCGGGCAACCTATGGTAGTGCTAGGTACATTCTGTTCCCGACTTAACCTAAAGTGATTTGATGCGCATTTCCATGCTACTGGGCTATAATTTTCATAGTCTTAGTGTGACAACTAAGAAAGTTTTGTAAGTGTGAATTTAGATTGATAAATATAGTTCTAAAAGTATTTAGTGATCATTCGTATTGTTTCTTAAATTTGTAAATATTCTTTTATGACAATGTCACATGCTATTCATGGAAATTCCTCTTATTCGAAATATTATGTGTTTCTCAACCATGTGTTTTGACAATAGCTTATTTGAATTTTAATATTGATAATTTCTTAAACTTGTCTGATCCACTAATGATAAGTTTTCTGCCCACTGAGTGTAAATTCATCCGTTGTTTTTCAATCTTTTTTAAATAAAAATTAGATAGCTTTGTCTAAACCTCGGAGCTTTGGAACATGAGAAGAATCTTTTAGAGTATTTGATGCTAAAAGTTATTGTTACAGTAGTCATGTTAGAATGCTTATGTAATAAGAGTCTTTTTGACTCATTAGAATGAACTTGTAAAAATGTAGTTTTTGCTCTGAGACTTCTATTTGTCACTAAAGTTTCTTTTAAGTGAAATTTATTTGTAATATAGAAGTGCACAGTAGGCTTAACATGTGTTTTTTGCACGTGTTGCCTGTTAGTCTAAGTGTGTAGACCCAAAGCTGCAATCGAAAAGACGAAAAAAACAGTCAGAAGACTGTGCGGTCGACCGCAGTGGCAGAGCCGGTCGACCGCGTGCACTGCAGGAGACTGAGAAGAAGTTTTCGCTCTGGCCGGTCGACCGGCGTGGTTGCTGCGGTCGACCGATATCGTGTACAAGACCCTGTAGGATTTCGTCGTTCTGACCGGTCGACCGACCTTGGCAAAGCGGTCGACCGCGACGCAGATTCGCTGTTTCCTATTTTATCTAGGAATCCTGTTCTGCTGGGGTTTGTTATAAATACCCAAACGTTTCTAGGGTTTGTAAGGACATCAAAAAGAGAGCTTTTTGGCTGCTAAGAGAGAGAGAATCTCAGAGAGATTAACCCCTTGTTTGAGAGCTTGTATTTTCTTCTTCAATTAATAGAAAGATTGTGTGGTGTGGCTCCCGAGGACGTAGGCACGTTGCCGAACCTCGTTAAATCTGTGTGTTCGTCTCTTTTACTGTTTTTACAAGGTTAGATCTTTATTTGTGGTTTATTCCTACTTTCCTACTTTCAACACAAGGTCCGGAAGGGCAATGGTTCGATTGATTGTTTCGAATTCCCAACAACTGGTATCAGAGCTTCGTTCAGCAATTTGTGTGAAAGCCATGGCAGAGGAAAGCAAATCAAAGATTGAGAAGTTCGACGGATCGGATTTTGCCTACTGGAAGTCGCAAATGGAGGACTATCTGTACCAGAAGGACTTGTATCGCCCGCTTCTGGGCAAGGAAAAGGGAAAGAAGACGACGGAGTCAGATGGTGATTGGGAGGTACTGGATAGGAAGGCTCTAGGGCAAATCCGGTTGTCGCTCGCCAAATCAGTAGCCCACAATATTCTGAAGGAGAAGACGACGGTGGGGCTTATGGAAGCGCTCGCGAAGATGTACGAGCAACCGTCGGCAGCAAACAAGGTGCATCTAGTCAAAACTCTTTTCAACCTCAAGATGGCAGAAGGACGGTCCTTCACGATGCACCTCAGCGAGTTCAACACGATTGTTGATCAACTTATCTCCGTGGACATCACGTTCGATGACGAAGTGCAGGCCCTTCTACTACTATCGCAGTTGCCGGATAGTTGGGCAGGTTGTGTGACGGCAATCAGCAATTCGGCGGGGAAAGAGAAGTTGAAGCTGAATGAGGTTGTTAGCATGATTCTATCCGAGGAGGTTAGAAGGAAATCGTCCGAATCAGAAGGTTCAGGTTCAGCCCTAAGTTTCGAGCAGAGAGGCAGAAGCCAGAAGAAAGGGAACCAGAACAGGAATCGGTCGAAATCAGTGAAGAAGAGGCCGAACTCGAAGGTTAGGTCTATCAAAGGGAAGTGTTGGAACTGCGGCCAGGAGGGCCATATGTCTTCGGTCTGTAAAGCACCAAAGAAGGATGCGGGTGAGCAGGAGGCTCATAAATACTACAAAATAGAGAAGAGAGATTTTTGAGGGGTTTTTACATTTAATAATATTTATTTATATTTTCATTCAATTATGTGCAAACTAATCTAACAATAATTATTAATGGTATATTTATTCATGTAAAATAGATAATGAGGGTATAAAATTGTAATAAAATATGATTATCAGTCTTCTTTTGGCGGTTCGAGATACTACGTCACCTTTATCGACGATCACTCGAGGAAGGTGTGGGTTTACTTCATGAAGCACAAGTCAGAGGTGTTCGAGATCTTCAAGAAGTGGAAGGCCATGGTCGAGAACGAGACAGATCTGAAGGTGAAGTGCTTGAGATCAGATAATGGTGGAGAATACGAGCTGGAGGAGTTCAAGAGGTTCTGTGCTACGAATGGGATTCGCTTAGAGAGGACTACTCCAGGGACGCCGCAGCAGAACGGCATTGCAGAGAGGATGAACAGGACCTTGACAGAGCGTGCGCGGAGCATGCGATTACATGCAGGTCTGCCTAAGACATTTTGGGCGGATGCGGTGCATACGGCAGCATACCTTATTAATCACGGGCCATCAGTTCCATTAGATTTTGGGATTCCAGAGGAGGTTTGGAGTGGAAAGAAGATAAATCTCTCACACTTGCGGGTATTTGGTTGCGTGGCTTATGTTCATATCAGTGACCATGTCAGGGACAAGCTAGAAGCTAAGTCACAGAAGTGCACATTCATTGGATACGGCATTGATGAGTTCGGGTATCGCCTTTGGGATGAGAAGAACAGGAAGATCATCAGGAGCCGGGATGTGATATTCAATGAGGAGGTGATGTACAAGGACAGGGACAATGCCAAGGATAGCCAAAGCAGTGGGAGCAGCACTACGGATACAGGTGGATCCGAGTACATGGATTTGGAGGAACTTCCAGATGGGGGCGACGATGTCAGTTCTGACCGTAGAACGGAGGAGACTACAGGTGCAGAAGCTACTACCCAGGGCGTGGAGCCTAGGAGGTCATCTAGGGTACCCAAACCAAATCCCAAATACCTCTCGTCACTTGATTATCTACTCTTAACAGATAGCGGAGAGCCGGAGTGTTATGAAGAGGCAGTGCAAGTGAGTGAATCTCAGCAGTGGGAGCATGCGATGCAGGAGGAGATGGATTCTCTACTCACTAATGAGACATGGGAGTTAGCCCAGCTACCTGCACAGAAGAAAGCCTTGCACAATAAATGGGTCTACCGGGTCAAGCAGGAGAGTGATGGAAGCAAGAGATTCAAGGCCAGATTAGTAGTGAAAGGGTTTCAACAGCGGGAAGGAGTGGACTACACGGAGATATTTTCCCCTGTTGTGAAACTCACAACCATCAGAGTGGTGTTGAGTTTGGTAGCTGCAGAAGACCTCTTCCTTGAGCAGTTAGATGTGAAGACTGCCTTTCTTCATGGTGACTTGGATGAAGAAATCTACATGAAGCAGCCTGTTGGCTTCATTGAAGAAGGAAAGGAAGAGATGGTGTGCAAGCTCAAGAAGAGCTTATATGGTTTGAAACAGGCTCCGAGACAGTGGTATAAGAAGTTTGATAACTTCATGCAGAACAATGGCTACAGAAGATGCAATTCGGATCATTGCTGTTATTTCAAAAGGTTCGAGTCCAGCTTCATTATTTTGTTATTATATGTTGATGACATGTTGGTAGCAGGACCGTGTTTAGAAGAGATAAACAGTTTGAAGAGGCAGCTAGCAAAGGAATTTGCAATGAAGGATCTGGGTGCAGCGAAGCAGATTCTAGGGATGCGAATCAGTAGGGATGAAGCTGAAGGGACATTGAGTTTGAGCCAAGCTGAATACATTGAGAAGGTACTTCAGAGGTTCAACATGCAGAATGCTAAAGTTGTTAGCACACCCCTTGGAAGTCAGTTCAAGTTATCTGAGGAGCAATCGCCTAAGACAGATGCAGATAGAGAGCATATGAGCAGGGTGCCATATTCTTCAGCCATTGGGAGTCTCATGTACGCGATGGTTTGCACGAGGCCGGACATCGCCCATGCAGTGGGAGTTGTGAGCAGATTTGCAAGCAATCCAGGAAAGCAGCATTGGGAGGCCGTAAAGTGGATAATGCGGTACTTGAGGGGAACAACGAACAAGCCACTATGTTTCAGGAGGAAGGAGTTGGTGCTGCAGGGATACGTGGATGCGGACTTCGCCGGTGATCATGATACGAGGCGAAGCACCACGGGGTATGTTTATACCTTAGCGTCGACAGCAGTGAGCTGGGTCTCACGTCTGCAGAAGATTGTGACTTTGTCTACAACCGAGGCTGAGTATGTCGCGGTGACTAAAGCAAGTAAGGAGATGATCTGGTTGAACGGGTGCTTGGAAGAGTTGGATCTGAAGCAAGGGAGAGGAGTTCTTTATTGTGATAGCCAGAGCGCTATACATCTTGCCAAGAATCCAGTATATCATGCCAGAACGAAGCACATCGACGTTAAATACCATTTTATACGCTCGCTGATCGAGGACGGAAAGTTGCACTTAATGAAGATTTTGGGGAGTCAAAATCCGGCGGACATGTTGACGAAGGCAGTCACCATTGAGAAACTGGAGTTGTGCGCAACTTCAGTTGGCCTTCACGAGTAGAAGACGAAGGCGGAGCCACACTACGAGGATCGGCGCGATCGTCGGGATGTTGATTGAAGAAAGAATTTTTCGGGGGAAAAGATACATGCGAAGAAGGGGAGAGTTCGGGTGAGCTCGTTGATGACGCTTTGGTCTCCAAGTGGGAGATTGTTAGTCTAAGTGTGTAGACCCAAAGCTGCAATCGAAAAGACGAAGAAAACAGTCAGAAGACTGTGCGGTCGACCGCAGTGGCAGAGCCGGTCGACCGCGTGCACTGCAGGAGACTGAGAAGAAGTTTTCGCTCTGGCCGGTCGACCGGCGTGGTCGCTGCGGTCGACCGATATCGTGCACAAGACCCTGTAGGATTTCGTCGTTCTGACCGGTCGACCGACCTTGGCAAAGCGGTCGACCGCGACGCAGATTCGCTTTTTCCTATTTTATCTAGGAATCCTGTTCTGCTGGGGTTTGTTATAAATACCCAAACGTTTCTAGGGTTTGTAAGGACATCAAAAAAAGAGCTTTTTGGCTGCTAAGAGAGAGAGAATCTCAGAGAGATTAACCCCTTGTTTGAGAGCTTGTATTTTCTTCTTCAATTAATAGAAAGATTGTGTGGTGTGGCTCCCGAGGACGTAGGCACGTTGCCGAACCTCGTTAAATCTGTGTGTTCGTCTCTTTTACTGTTTTTACAAGGTTAGATCTTTATTTGTGGTTTATTCCTACTTTCCTACTTTCAACACAAGGTCCGGAAGGGCAAGGGTTCGATTGATTGTTTCGAATTCCCAACATTGCCGTTGTCATGCATCTCAAAACTACCTGTGCATTTTGGGGACGTGACAAATTTAGCACTCTTTGATCTATCGAAAGTTAAATCCCAGTTATAAAGATAAGTTTCTGTTTTGCAAAACCAGATGCGGTAGTGATTTACTTGATTTTACAGAGAATTCTAGATGAAATACGGAAGTTTTTAGGAAAGAGGAAGCAAACACAATGTTCCGCAGAGAGAAGCCCTCAGTGTAGCATGCTTTCAAAGTTATCACAACAATTCTGTTAAACGGTCATTTGATGGTTTTTCTAGAGTTATGCCTTCTAGAGAAATCAAACAACTGCCATTCTAGAGAGGATGTTCTAGATAGTTTCTAAGTTGTTTGAATTTGTTGATTTTAGAGAATAACTTCATCCTCATCCGACCACTGTAAATAGGAATGGAGAGCATAAAGAAAGAAACAAAAAAGACAATTGAATCTAAGCGTTATTGAGGGGTGCAAAGACTGCGTCGTATCCATAAAATTGTAAGTTGTAGTAGAGAAGCAATAAGGATTTTATTTGACTGCATATTGAGTCCAATATCCACTTCATATTCTCAACACGGTCACATATATTGCTACAAAGAGTCACCTGTCAATAAATACCAAAGCATGGTATAAACGGCACGTGCTACATGCATACGCATGCACGTTTTCTCTGAATTAATTATCAACTCATCGTTAAACACCATTTGTCTTCCCTCTCTCAACTACCCTCTGTTAAATTCAACTATTTGGTTCCACCTAAAGAAGATATCAGTTCAGTCTTCCACCTATCAGAAGTTCAAAAGAGTACCCATCTTGTGTTCAGGAGTTTCAGAACAGGAAAATAAGTTGTCCTTTCTGAAATTATATACTGCACCAGTAGTCTAAAGATTTCACCAAAAATTCTAAAAGAAAAACAGAAGTTTTGGACAAAAGGAATATACAAGCACATTGTCTCCCAAAAAGACTAGCGTCTCCACTTACCAAAGTTTTCAAAGTTATAACAACAACAGCTACGTAGGTGGCTACGAAGCTTTGCCAGGGTGCAAGAAATATGAGAGAATGCATAAGATACAATTCACAGTAATCTTAGTAAGTAATAACTCTATAAACCAAAGGTAAAGGATGCACTCCACAGCCCTTCCAGGACCTCCTCACCAGCAGTATGATCGATATACATATCTGAAATCTATGAGCTGCATTCAGTTTTTACACAAGGATTCCCATCCAAATTAATATCCACGAACTGAAGCATCAACAAAGTTCAGACATGCAACCTCCATTTAGCTCACCAAAACTCTAAAGTTGCGGAAAATATAGACTTCACTAGAATCACTGCTCACCTAATCATGACATTTAGCTCTGCTTGGAGCAAGGATTATATAAGAGAATGGAAAGAAATGGTGAAGAAATTGGCTGGACCCGGCATGTCCTACAATATTACCAAGAACTAGAGCAAAATTCTTCACTAGCCATTAACTTATGTCTGATACTGTGGAAAGGACTCCCTAACCGAACCCAAACATCTTTCTCCAAATCGTAGCATCTTATGTACGAAGCACATGGCTTTGTTTCCTCTCCCAAACTGCAAACAAATTTCTACAGCTTATCATGGGTCCGCTCCAAATTTCTATAAGTACGCAGCTGCCCTGCTACTCATCCCATCACAGACACAGACTCAGAAAAGTAGAATTCGAAATAGAGTGATATCGAGATATCAACAATGGTGAACTCCAAGAAGCTGATTGAGATGGCAAAGAAGTGGCGAAAGGTGGCTGCGTTGGCCAGAAGGATTGGGGCATAGACTGATGCTGAACTAGATTCAAACGTGTGCAGCACATCTTTGGCAGAAAAAGGCCACTTTATTGTATATACCTCAGATGCGAAGAGGTTCATGGTTCCTTTGAGATATTTGGAGAGCATTATTTTTGTAGAACTCTTAAAGATATCTGAAGATGAGCATGGGCTACCACGTGACGGTCCGATCATAGTGCCTTGTGATGCAGTGTTCATGGAGTATAGTCTATCTTTAATCAGAAGACGAGGGTCTAAAGCTATGGACAGGGTATTGTTAGATACTGTATTCAAGCACCGTCATTCTCCTTGCTCTTCGCAGACTGTAGGGTTGAATCAACAAGTTGTTTGTAGCTTCTGAATGCCATATTCATTGTAAAGAGTTATACTTTTGTAGTTGAGTTTAGATACTATTAATGATTCAGCTGCGTCGAGCGTGAGAAATATTCAGCTTTCATCTGGAATTCCTTACAATTACGTAGTAAATATTATGAGAAATATCCTAGTTAAAAATTTCAATTGCGAGCATATATTTTAACCTCCGCATCCTTCGAAGTTAACATGTGAAATTAACCCCAAAAGAAAGATCATGGTAAACTCTCTTGAAGGTATTCTAGTTTGATAGAATATGGTTGTTATGTCGGCACGGTGATAGTCTCGTAGACTATATCATAATATCTATAATTCAATGAAAAATGACAATTTGATCATTTTTTTCTGATTACGAAACAACTAGTCTTTTTAAGACTGCCATTAAAGCCATTATGTGTTATTTGTCGATTTTTAGGTAGAGTTCTTTTTTGTTAATTGCTAGATATAAGTTTTGTCAAAGGTGAAAGGATGCTTTTACTTCACCAAAACTCTAAAGTTGCGGTGAGGGTTGAGGGTCATAGTTTTATATAGTTTTATATTCTAAAAAGTTTTTTGAACACATAATTAATATGTGTCTATAAGGATTACCATTTAGACACATTTTACAGTCGACAAAAATGTTACCACCTCAGTTAAGTTACACCTTTTACACTACAATATTCAATTTCCTTTTAGAACATTTTGCTTGCACAACATCTTTAAAGAGAAATATTCTGAGAGAATTTCGCATCATGCACGTTACAGAAATTTACCAAAGATGACAATAAAAACATAACATTCTTTCTCATAAAAGTTCCATTGTCACTGTCATTGCTGATTCTTTGACAAATGATATGTTCCATCCAGTTTCACCTATTGTAAATTCAGTTCCTGAAAAAAAAAAGAGTCAGAGCTATTATTTAACATTGAAGAAAGAAGTGACACCTTTTCCAAAAATCATCAGTAGTAATTTTACTTTATTTCACCAATAAGCCTAGAATAAGTATACCAAAAAGGGAGAAAAAAGGGCCCCTGTACAACAAAGTTTTGGAAGTTGCCACATGGATTTCTAGATTAGTCACAGCTTGCTTATATATGGGAGAATGCTCTGTAATCTTCTGCATTACTAACTCATGTGTCTTACCACTCTCATAAAGAGCTTCAACAGTGGCAAAAGGACTATTATTCCTTCTAAAACACAAGACAGGAGCAGCACTCCACTTGCTAAACAAAATATGCAATCACGATAGACAAATGCACATGACGACGGCCCTTCAAGGATCCTTGTATCAGCAGCATGATCTATATTCATCCATCAACTCTATGAGCTTTATTCATTTGCTAAACCAAGGGGTCCATCGAGAGAGACATTATAACACAATTGATGGCCCTTCGGATTAAAATCCATGCCCAGCTCATGAAGTGAAGCAATACCATAACTCCGGCGTTTAGCTCCTCTTGCATGACCCGGCATGTCTTACAGTACTACCAAGAATTGGAGATAAGAAAATGGTTCACCAGTCCTTGACTAGTGTCTTATACTATCGAAAACAACTTCCCAACCAAATCCAAACATCTTACTTCAAATCTCATCTTCTCATGTACGAAGCACATGGCTCGGTTTCCTCTTCTAACTTCCACACAAACTCCTACAGCTTGTCATGGGGCCGCTCTCTATTCCTATAAGTATACGACCACACTGCAACTCTTCTCATCAAACACACAGCTTCACAGTCTAGAAATCAAACTATTTCTTCTCCAACTTTGATATCTACATTCAACAATGGTAAACTCCAAGAAGATCGTTGAGATGGCGAGAAAATGGAGAAAGGCAGCTGCCTTGGGCAAAAGGGTCTCCTCAACCCAGGCTGATGCTAAATTAGATTCCAATGCTTGCAGTACACCAGTTGCAGAAAAAGGCCACTTTATTGTATACACCTCAGATGCGAAGAGGTTCATGGTTCCCTTGAGATTTTTGGAGAGCATTATTTTTGTAGAGCTCTTAAAGATGTCTGAAGATGAGCATGGGATACCAAGTGATGGTCCTATCATATTGCCTTGTGATGCAGTGTTCATGGAGTATATTCTATCTTTGCTCAGAAGACGAGGGTCTAAAGCTATGGACAGGGTGTTGTTAGACACTGTATTCAGGCACCGTCATTCTCCTTGCTCTTCGCAAACTGTGGGGTTGAATCAACAAGTAGTTTGTAGCTTCTGAATGTTCAGATTCTTTGTAGTCAGTGATACTTGTGTAATTAAATATTAGATAATGTTGATTGACAAATTATTTACTGTGGGGTTGAATCAAACAATAGTTATAAATATTCCAATGTAATTCTCAATTGCTTAATGCTACAACACTTAATTCAACCTAACTATTTGGAGTTCAGAATTACAGCGCATGTTCTTTGCTCAGAAGACGAGGGAGAAAGTACCCTAGATGGGGGTGAATAGGGTAATTTGCTAATCTAATCCGATATTGATGCTAAATTAAAACTTATTAACTAATATCCTAGCAAACATGATATGCAACAAGTTATGTGCAATGATAAATAATTAAACAACTGGCGATATAAACATGAACACAAGATATATGAAAGATAGTGTGCAAATGACAATCACAGACAAAACGATATGATTACGGAGTTTGGTCACCATCGACCTACGTCTGCGCTCTTCACCCTCGAGAAGAATCTTTACTATCTCAAAAACAACTACACAATCGGTTTTTTAAGTTCACCGTAAACTTTTACAACTCACACAATTGTCAATACACAATACACTCCTCTAATTGCTGGCCTAGCCCGTGTGACATTCCTCAAGTGCTTGGATTTTTCACCTCTCACTAGGTTTTACTACCAATGCCACTCCTCTCGGAATTCACCCCATCTCTCCCAACCACTTCTCTAAGTCTACTTGTGTATTATAACGTGTTCTCAACAATGATAAGCTCAAATAAATGTTTGTTCTCTATCAAGGATGAGAATGAAATCTAAGCTCACTCAATGATACAACCCCACAACCCAAATGTATACAATATATTAAATACTAAAACTCAATAGTTGTGTGTGTAAGCAATGAATAAAATAAAATTTAACTCAAATCAATCTAGCATAAATATATAAGAAATAAAATGATAAATAGCTAGAATATGAGTTAAGGAAACTTCTCCAAGAACAAGAGATGTAAGTGTTGAGGATGAAAGCCTCAAATTTGAAATTGAAACCCATCTCTTGTGAAAACCTCTTCACATAAACAAATTTTTGATATTTTAAAACTTGAAATAAACAGCCCAAAAAACACGTGTAAAACTTTTGAGAAAAACCAAAGCAAGAGGGGTATTTATACCCTCAAAAACCAAGCAGCCAAAAACTAGCCGTTATGTAGAAAATAGCCGATTGGTCGACTGACGATGTGTGTCGGTCGACTGATAATGTGACCGTTGGCAGAACTGACAGATTCTAAAAATTTGCATAGCCGACTTTATAAAATCAATTAAAAATAGCAAATCAATTCTAAAAATTGTGAAATTTTAGGGAACGTTTCTACACTTGAAGATACACATATTAGAGAAAGAATTTCTAAAATATCAATTCTCATTTGTGATAACTTACTATTTTAAAATAGATATTCTAGATTCTGAAAACTACTGAACACTTGATTTTGTAAAATCAATTTAACATAGTAAATCAACTCCAAAAATGATAAAACTTTGGAAAATGTTTATACACATGATATTGAATATGTTAGAAATAGAATTTTTCAAATTTTATTTTCCATTTGTAAAAACTCGCGTATTTTTCAAACCATTCAAAAATGTGAAAACGTTAAAACTTGATTTGGATGAATTCTTCAAATAAGTTTTAAAACACTTTAAAATAGATTTATAGACTTGAGGAAAGATATAAAATCATGTTGTTAAGTCTATAATCTAAAACGGCAATAAATCAAAATAAATGATAAATCAAAACAAATGTGTGTATGAATTTTGAGCTCTAAGTATAAACAGACAATGTATAAAACTAAAAACTATACCCAAGCAATTTGATCTTCAATTAAGCTCGTCTTGGTTGCATATGAAGCGATGATGAATTTTGACTTGAATTGTGATGGCTTTATTCCTATTTTCCTTCAAACCTCATTTGAATATCATCATGAACGCGCAAATCCAACCAACCTCCAACAGAGGATATTTGTGTAGATTATCTAACAAAATAAATGCAAACACTCGGCACACGATGTTAAGCATTATTTGTTAATAATCAAAACTAGATTAGATAGTAGACTCATAGAATGAGACCTAACAATCTCTCCCTTTTTTATGATGACAAATAATCTACACAAATAATATATAAAACATGCATGATATTAAATGAATATACAATTTATAATTCACATGGATGAGAAAGCGAAATACTCACAATCCACTTGCTTTTCCCCCTTTGTTAACACCAAAATGGGGAAAACAATAAGAATGAAGAGAGCGAAAGTTCCCTTATCAATAAGGCACAGTGAGTACAAACAAGAAAAAGAGATAGGGTAGGCTCCTCCTATCAAAAACACCTAAAAGCATATATCAAGAAGAAAAAGGCGGCTATATGTGAGCAGAAACATATATATGGAAATGTGCTAATCTCAACTCACATATAAAGAGACCAAGTAAACACATATATATGTATCATTAAGAAAGAGTATTACATTGGTCTTAAACATAAATATATCAATAAGATATATATCAAAAACAAAAATATTCTAAAAATAAAAAAGATTCAAAAATCAAAAATCAAAAATCAAAAATCAAATGTTTAATCAATAAATCCAAAAATTCATAAATTATCAAACATAAATCATGATTGATTAAGAACACAATGACATTTAAAACACGTGTGATCAATAAATCCATAAAACATCATTTTTGAATAGTGTAAAAAAATGATTAAGCAAAAAAAAAAATGAATCAATGGATGTACATGCTTAATCCTCCTCTTATACGCCAAAATATTTTTTCGCAAAGAGGTTAGATAAAGATGTCCACTAATAGAGATTTTGAATTAATATAAATAAGGGACACATCTTTACTATCTATATGATCACACAAAAGAAAAAAATATTGAAACATATATGTGATTCATCCACAAAAGATCAAAAGAATTATGTTTAGGTTAAAACAAACCATGATCCATCATAGCATTTTCGACAAGAAAATTTAAAATGACGAGAATACCAAGCCATTTGAATTTGGTTCATTCCATATAAACGCTTTTAGTACCTGGTAATCATGATGGAGAAAAATCAATAAATCATGGGGGTTGCTTATTATAAACCTCTCGTTAAAATCAGATCCAATAAACTCATAATATGCAATGATTAATAAAGAAAATTTCTAAAAACATAGGTTTGAAAATAAGAATCCAAAAAAAATAACCGAGTGAAAAATACCTCACTGTTAGTCGACTGATTTTTACCATCAGTCGACTAATACACTGTTAGTCGACGGATAAGGATCAGTCGACTGAGAAAAAACAAAAGCTGATATTGCAGGGCAGTTTATCAATCTACTGATATCAACAGTCGGTCTACTGATAACACTATCAGTCGACTAATAAGGGTCGCTTGACTGAAGAGAAACAAAAATGAAATCACAGAGGAGTTTATCGGTCGACTGATAAACATGCACATCCCTTAAATGAATAGTAAATTTAATTTTTAAAGTGTGTTTAAAATTAGTAAATAAATTGTAAAAATTATGAAACTTTGGGAAATGATTATTCTGATGAAAACAAACATGATGGAAAAGAAAATTTTTAAATATCATTTTTGTTTGTGAAATCTTATCATTTTGCAAAATCCCAAAAATACAAGTTTGTTTAAAACACTTGATTTTGACAAAATAATTTCAATCAAGTTTTGGAATCTTTTTTAATGGATTAATAAAGTTTGGAAACGATGTAAATAGTATTGTTTAGTCTATAATCCAAAAACACAAAATATGAAACAATACGTGCACAAAACAAAAATTATCTTTTAGAAGATGAAAACAAAGAGAAAATTATTTGTTATTTGAAATTAAACAAGTTTTGGTACCCAAACACTCTTGGTATCGAAGAGTTTAGTGACATGACCCCTATCAATGAAATCCAAAGCCCTTGGGTTATGACCCCCTTTGGGCGCATGTAGTGCACGTGTTCGGTCATAGTAATAATTACTCAAATGACCCTTCTTATTGTAATAAGTACAATAAAATGGATGCATTTATTTATGATGACCATATGAATGTGCACGAGAAATATTTTTAAATAATTGTGGTCTTTTTGAAATATTTTGCAATTTTAAAAATTTTTGCAAATCAAAATAAATTTCTGCCAAATGGCCAAAACAACCAAAGTAATCACACTTAAACATATTTACATGCTTATAATGAACATTGTGTGCGTGTGTATGTGTACGTTGTGATAAAGCTTGATGGGATGCCCAAGTAGCAACATTATTGGATTTGATGGATTTTGGTGCATCATAACAAAATTTAGCTAAATGGCCTTTACGATCGCAAATAGTACATTTGTAAATTTTGCTATACATATGTGTATAGTGAGTGCGTGGTTTGAAAATATTTACACGTGACTTTGCACATAGGTCCATAAGTTTCTTGTTATTATCAATGCATTTGTTTAAGGTTGAATCTAGAGAAGATATACAGTTATTCATAAGATTCAACTCATTATTGGCACATATGCATTGCTATTAGAAGTAGAACAAACATGATTCTTTTTAAATGAATTAAATTCATTTCTAATGGATTCTACCTCTATCATGGCATCATTTTTGTCATGATTTAAGCTAGCAATATTCAAAGTCGAAGAATCATGATCCAATTTTAATTTTTTATTATTTTCTTTGATGATCACTTTCTATTTAGCAATAGTGTCAAAATTTATTGCTAACAAATCATGATCGGATTTTAACTCTACATGCTTTCTTTTTAAATTTACAAAGTTTTTATGCAACTTATTGTAGGCATGCATCAATATCTCATATGCACATGCGAGTTCATTAATGGATAAGTCATTATAGAAATCGGACTCACATACCTCACTAGGTCTATCACCTAGTGGCCGTGTGCATGATGAAGCTTCATTTTCACTTGAAGCTGACTCCACTGGAATGACCTGGAGTTCCTTCAAATTGCCTTGATGTGCCTCTATGTGTTTCCATATTGTATAGGCACTATCAAAATGAGCAAGTTTGTTAGAAGTAGATGATTCAAAAACTACCATTAAAGCCATTATTTGTTATTTATCAATTTTTAGCTAGAGATCTTTTTTGTCAATTGCTAGATATAAGTTTTGTCAAAGGTAAAAGGATGCTTTCACTTCACCAAAACCTTAAAGATGTGGTGAGGGCTTGGGTCATAGTTTTATATTCTAACATTTTTTTAAAGACATCATTAAAATGTGTATAGAAGGATAAACATTTAGACACATTTTATTGTCAACAAAACGTTACCACCTCAGTTAAGTTACACCTTTTACACTACAATATTCACTTTCCTTTTAGAGCATATTGCTTGCACAACATCTCTAAATAGAAAGTTTCTGAGAGAATTTCGCATCATGCACGTTACACAAATTTTACACGGATACATAGTTTTAATGGACACAAATTAGACAGTAAACATTGGTACATAGTTTAAACTAAGATGATCATGTTTTATTGTAACATTTCGTGCGAGTGCACTGAGAACTTGCTAGATGTTTATCTAAAAACTCAGGAGTAATTCCCTAGATTAGCCCCCAAAGATGACAATAAAAACATAACATTCTTATCTCATAAAAGTTCCATTGTCACTGTCATTGCTGATTGTTTGACAAAGGATATGTTCCATCCAGTTTCACCTATTGTAAATTCAGTTCCTGAAAAAAAAAGTAGTCAGAGCTATTGCATTTAACAAGAAGAAAAGAAGTGGCACCTTTTCCAAAATCATCAGTAGTAATTTTACTTTATTTCACCAATAAGCCTAGAATAAGTATACCAAAAAATTGGAGAAAAAGGGCCCCTGTACAACAAAGTTTTTGACGTTGCACATGGATTTCTAGATTAGTCACAGCTTGCTTATATATGGGAGAATGCTCTGTAATCTTCTGCATTACTAACTCATGTGTCTTACCACTCTCATAAAGAGCTTCAACAGTGGCAAAAGGACTATTATTCCTTCTAAAACACAAGACAGGAGCAGCACTCCACTTGCTAAACAAAATATGCAATCACGATAGACAAATGCACATGACGACGGCCCTTCAAGGATCCTTGTATCAGCAGCATGATCTATATTCATCCATCAACTCTATGAGCTTTATTCATTTGCTAAACCAAGGGGTCCATCGAGAGAGACATTATAACACAAATGATGGCCCTTCGGATTAAAATCCATGCCCAACTCATGAAGTGAAGCAATACCATAACTCCGGCATTTAGCTCCTCTTGGAACATGGGTTGTCCAACAGTAGGAACATACAGGAATTTAGCTCCTCTTGCAGGACCCGGCTTGTCTTATACAAGAATTAGAGATGATGTACTCAAGAATTAGAGATGAAAAAATGGTTCACCAGTCATTGACTGGTGTCTTATACAATCGAAAACAACTTCCCAACCAAATCCAAACATCTTACTTCAAATCTCATCTTCTCATGTACGAAGCACATGGCTCTGTTTCCTCTTCTAACTTCCACACAAACTCCTACAGCTTGTCATGGGGCCGCTCTCTATTCCTATAAGTATACGACCACACTGCAACTGTTCTCATCAAATACGCAGCTTCACAATCTAGAAATCAAACTATTTCTTCCCAAACTTTGATATCTACATTCAACAATGGTAAACTCCAAGAAGATCGTTGAGATGGCGAGAAAATGGAGAAAGGCAGCTGCCTTGGGCAAAAGGGTCTCCTCAACCCAGGCTGATGCTAAATTAGATTCCAATGCTTGCAGTACACCAGTTGCAGAAAAAGGCCACTTTATTGTATACACCTCAGATGCGAAGAGGTTCATGGTTCCCTTGAGATTTTTGGAGAGCATTATTTTTGTAGAGCTCTTAAAGATGTCTGAAGATGAGCATGGGCTACCAAGTGATGGTCCTATCATATTGCCTTGTGATGCAGTGTTCATGGAGTATATTCTATCTTTGCTAAGAAGACGAGGGTCTAAAGCTATGGATAGGGTGTTGTTAGACACTGTATTCAGGCACCGTCATTCTCCTTGCTCTTCGCAAACTGTGGGGTTGAATCAACAAGTAGTTTGTAGCTTCTGAATGTTCAGATTCATTGTAGTCAGTGATACTTGTGTAATTAAATATTAGATAATGTTGATTGACAAATTTATTACGGAAGTGATGTTCCGTGGACAATTTTCTTAATTGTTTATAAAATTTGTTAGTTGTTTAGTCTCTAAACAACAGGCCTAATTCCCTAGATTAACCCCCAAAAATATGGTGTAAGGAGATAAAAAGAAAACAATACCTAGAAATATTCCAATGTAATTCTCAACTGCTTTATGCTACAACTTAATTCCACCTAACTATTTGGAGTTCAGAATTACAGTGCATGTTCTTTGCTCAGAAGACGAGGGTCTAAATCTATGGACAGGGTGTTGTGAGATAATGTACTCAAGCATCGACGTTCCCCATGCTCTTCTCGCCTTATAGTGTTAAATCAAAAAGGTGTTTGTAGCTTCTAAAATTTCTCGCCTTAGAGTTGCGCTCTCTTATACAAAGAGTAAAATCTGCGGAAGCTTAAAATAAAACACTAGAGAGCCTTTATTAGAGTTATTTAAAGAGTTTACAAAGTATAAATTGCTAGAAAGAATGACAAAAATCTCAGAAAATAAACATCACAAACACAAGCATGTATACCGGTTCCACCTCGCCGGTATACATCTAGTCCCCAAGGAAATCCCGCTTGAGATTTTCACTATGATTTTGAAACCTTACAAAATCACAAGCAAACCTGACCCCAAGGAAATCCCGCTTGAGATTTTCACTATGATTTTGAAACCTTACAAAATCACAAGCAAACCTGACCAATTTACAAGACCATACAAATTGCAACCCCAATTGGCAAAACCATGCTAATTGCACACCGATCTCTAGACCAAGAGATCAACCCTCTCAAACCTGAGAGAAACCTTTCTTGTAGCAAGAATACAAATCTAATCCTATAAACCTTGATGTGGATGTGAACGTGTAACAATGGCTTATGAATCTTTTTGACTCTCTGAATATTGCCTAAACAATCTCTAAGAATGATGGAAACAAAGACAATATCTTGAAACTCTCTTTTTCTGAAACTTAGAACTGAAAACTGGAAACTTGAGAGTTAATATGCACAATATATGAATCTTACAAATGCAAATGATTGTCCTTATTTTTTAACATTTTTACCTATTTATAGACATTGAAAAGAAAAGTTTTCAAACCCTAAAAACATTCACAAACGGATATAAATAGTCAAGTATTCAAATCTCAAACAGTCAGAAAATTTATCTATGTAGTCTGTTGGCCTTTTTGTTTTGATGATGTTTAACAAAAAATTTACGACTAATATTGTTTGTCTAGTGTTTGTGTTTTGTATTCATTATAGACAAATAATATGTTGGAGGATGGATGAAATCAAGCTTTCACGATTATATCCAATGGAGGTTGGCAGAATAGTGGAGTGAAGCAATGCAATTCAAGTTGAAGATCCAAGTTCAAGCTTCATCCTTTGCCACATATACATGAAAATGAACAACACATATACATATATATATTGTTCATGATTATATGTGAAAATAGTGTATTCTAGTTTATAGACTTAACAATCATAATATACATCTTCTATAAGTCTATAAAATCAGTTTATGAAGTTTCAAAATATGGTGTAGTCAAAATGTCAAAACAAGTATGTTTTTATTTTCATGTTTTAGACTATTTTGTAAAATGAAGAGATTTCTCATTTGGGAGGTGTTTTTTAAAAACCAATTTTTGTAGCATGTTTATTATCATGTCTATAATCATTTCCTAAAATTTTATATTTTTTTGGAATTTATTTGATATATTTTAATAATGTTCAAAGTTGAAATTTTCTGTGTACATGTTTATGAGTCGACTCATGAACAGTATTGAGTCGACTCACAAACTGCTGCGTAGTTTACAATTTGTTTCTGATGAGTCGACTCACAACATCATGAGTTGACCCATCAGATTGAGTCGACTCATGCATGTCATAAGTCGACTCACAAACTGTGATGAAAAATGAGTTTTGTTTCTGATGAGTCGACTCATGATCTTATGAGTCGACCCATGGTTTATGAGTCGACTGATGAGTCGACTCATGATCTTATGAGTCGACCCATGGTTTATGAGTCGACTCATGATTTTTATGAGTTGACTCATAAGTTGGTTTTTAGCCTGTAACCGACCCATGGTTTATGAGTCGACTCATGATTTTTATGAGTTGACTCATAAGTTGGTTTTTAGCCTGTAATGACTACTTATGAGTCGACTCATGAACAATAATGAGTCGACTCATAACACTATAACGGCTATATTTTTAGACTGTACTGTTTTTGGGTTTTTGGTCTTTTTGCCTTTTTTTCTCTTGGTTTGGGAATCCTATAAAAAAACCCACATATCCTCAGTTCCAATAAGATCCAAGAAAAGTTTAAAACAAGTTTTTAAAGGGTGTTTAAGTGTGTTTAAGTTTGGTTTAAAGTTTGTTTGGTTTGTGAAGAAGCTTTCACAAGTGGAGGAGATCATCTACATTGTTTGAGCTCCATTTTAATCCATCCCTCCATCTTGTATTTCAGAGAAGAATTTCTAAACTCAATACTAGCTTTGTATTAATTATTTATTGTTTATCATTTTTATCAAGCTAGGGTTTTACATTGAGTTTATAATTGATTTTCTCATTGCTTACACACACAATCATTGAGCTTATTGTATTTGCATACATTGTATAATTAGGTTGTGGAGAGTTGTATCAATTGAGAGTGAGCTTAATTGAGTTCTCATCCATTGTAGAGAACAACCAAAGTTGTATTCGTGCCTAATTGTGTAGATCACCTTGTAATACACTTGTACATCGAGAGAAGTGTGTGGTGAGAGACGAGGTCGTCCCAAGAGGAGTGGGGTAGGTAACAATATCTAGAGAGAGGTTGTAATTCCTAATACTTGAGGGAGACATGGACTAGAGACCAACACTTGAGAGGGTGTAAAGTGGGATTACAAGAGTGTGAGAATGTAAAGTTTTCGGTGAACTAGAAAACTGAGTGTGAGATGTAAACATTATTCGGGTGAGCGTAAAAAATATGGTTTTGATAGTGGAGATCTCCTCGAGGTGAGGAGCGGAGATGTAGGTTGTGGGGAATGAACTCCGTGAACATATCGTTTGTTTGTGATTGCATTGGTGCACTTATTTTTATGTTCATATCTTATATCGCTTTTGTATATTGCTTGTTGCTTATATTACCCACTATCTAGTTTAGATTGTTTACTCTTGTGTTATTTGTATATCCTCGCATATATCTCATAGTATATCTTATTGCTAGGATATTTTCCTTTGTTCATATTGCATATTCTTGCTCATAACATATTGTATATCTATCTTGCAAGAATAATTTATTAATAGATTTTAATTGGCATAAAATCAGATTAGATTAGCACAAGACCCTAATCACTTCCCCTCTAGGGTCTAACATAGTCGACTATAACTCTTAGTAGTCGACTACTCTGAGTTCAAACAGACTCTGTGTAGTCAAATTATTTATTAGTAGTCGACTACTTTGGTCATTAGTGGACTACACTGTAAACGACAGAAAATCTAGAGTTCTGATTCAAAGTTGATTAGTTGAGTACAAAGCTAATTAGTCGACTAATATGAAATGACACAAAAACTGATATTTTGTCTAAGTCTTGAGTAGTCGACTACTAATGCTATTAGTCGACTATACTCTAAAATGACAGAAACTGGAAATATTGATTATAACCTTAGTAGTCGACTACATATAGTCATTAGTCGACTACACTGTATTTTTACAGAAACTTAAAAATCTGTCTAAGTCTTAAGTAGTCAATTACACTGTATATTAGTCGACTACACTATAATGTGACAGAAACTATATATTTTGTCTAAGGCTTGAGTAGTCGAATACTAAGGTATTGATATGAGATATTTGATATGTTTTAAGACTCATTCAATATCTATAACCTCTAATAGTTAACTTAGGGGATTTTTATAGTTAACCATCTACTAAGTATGTGTTAGTGTGTTCTAAATACTATGCGTGTATGTGTGTGAGTGATCAAGGCTTGTAGAAATTTCTAAGCAAAGAAAATGTGAAAAATTACATTTTTGACATTTATGCATAACTTCTTCTTTGCTTCATATTGTCTTGAACTCATCTTATGTCTTGAGTATCTCTTTGAATATCATTGTTGATTTAGCTCTAATACTCCAAAACAAATGTTAGCACATAATACACACAACATATAATATTTGTTATCATCAAAATAATCATATCTTGGGGTCAAGATACCCAACAATGTAGTTGGATTTTAGATAAACATTAACTGATTGACAAATCAATTAATAAGAGAGTGATGTTCCATGGTGAATTTTCTTAATATTTCATTGAAGTTTGTCAGATGTTTAGCATGAAACATCAGCCCTAATTCACTTGATTAATCTCCAAACTTGATACTTGGAGATAAGAAACAATATTACTTTGTAGAACTTCCATTACTAGTCTCAATTGCTTAAAGTTGTAGACATATGATGTCACATGATGTCACCTAAAGGGGACACCAATTTAGCTCTCTTTCATCTATTGGACGTTCACATTCCAGTAAAAAAGATAAGTTTTCGTTCGAGTTCCATCATGCATATACTTACTTTTGGCATTTCGGCGAAAGAAAGAAGATCTCTATTTTTAGGAAGTATAGGTACTAACAATATACTTGATTTTATAAAGAGTTCTAGATAAAACAAAGAAAGCGGTTTAGGAAGTATAGGTACTAACAATATACTTGATTTTATAAAGAGTTCTAGATAAAACAAAGAAAGCGGAAGCAAACATGATGTCGCAAAGAGAGAAGCCTCTGTATAACTTCATCCTCATCCGACCACTATAAGTAGAAGCAAACATGATGTCGCAAAGAGAGAAGCCTCTGTATAACTTCATCCTCATCCGACCACTATAAGTAGGAGTGGCGAGGGTGATTTTGCATCAAGCAAGCAACCACAAAGACAATTGAAACTAAGCTCTCAAAGAGAGAAGCCTCTCAGTATAACTTCAGCCTTAATCTTCAATTGATGATAGCCCGATCGTAGCTTGAACTTGGAAAACACCTGAGCTCCTTGCAACTGGTTGAAAAAATTGCCAATTCTTGGTAAGGGATATTTATTCCATATAGTCACCTTATTGAGCTCTCAATAATCAATACATAATCGCATGCTACCATCTTTCTTCTTCACAAATTACACCGGTGTGCGCCAAGGTGAAACACTGGGTTAAATAAACCCTTTATCCAAAAGTTCTTGTAACTGCTCCTTAAGTTCTATTAGTTCTGCTGGAGCCATTTTATAAGGGGCCTTTGAGATCGGACTTGTGTCTGGAACTAATTCAATAGAAAATTCAATTTCCCTATCGGGTGACATTCTGGGGATATCTTTTGGAAAGACATCAGGAAATTCACGCACAATAGAAATTTGATCCAGACTAACTTCTATCTAGCTTAAGACTTGCACTGATGCTAGAAAAACAGTGCACCCACTTCTCAACATGCGATGAACTTGAATGACTGATATAATGCGCATAGGTTTTTGCACTTTACTTCCCTTAAAGCAAAACTTCGATCGATCGGGAATTCTAAACACCACTCTTTTCTCTCGACATAGAATAGATGCATGATTTCTAGATAACCAATCCATTCTAGAATGATGTCATAATCATGCATATTAAGAATGATTAGTTCCGCTGGAAGCTCCATATCCACTATATTTATCTTACATTTGCAATACTTATTAGATATTAGTATGCTATCTCCTAGTGTGCTGACATATATTTCATGTTCTAATGCATCACATGGCAACCCTTGCTTCCTAACAAATTGTGCAACAATAAAAGAATACGAAGCTCCAGAATCAAATAGATCTCGAGCAAATGTAGAAAATATAGGTATAGTACCTGACACCACATCATTATTTGCCAGAACCTCTTGCTCGGTTAGAGAGTAAACTCTTGCCTTTACCTAAGGACGCTGATCACGTTGAGATGTATTATGACCCAGAGCTTCATTCAACTTAGGCCAATCTACAATCTTGTGATCCCTGAGGACACTATTGAAAAGTCTTTGGAAAGTATTTCTCATAGAAGACTTTCTTAAATTCTTCCCAAGACATTTGGTTAGCACCATCTCCCAGAATCCTCTGCTGCATTTGCCACCAGCTATATGCACGTCCTTTTAATATATATATATATTGCATAAGCCACTTTTTCTCCACCAGGACGCTTCATATAAGTAAAAACTTTTTCCATCTCTATGAACCAGTCTTCAGCTACCTTAGGATCAACACTTCCATCGAAGGTAGATGGTGTCAACCTCTTAAACTCTGCCATACCACTTCGTAATTGAGGATGATCAATGTCTCGAGCTTCTTGTTGTTTGTTAAGGTGTTGTTGCTGATTTTGCATCATAGTGGTGAGATTTTACATCATTTGCAACATAGCATTGACATCCACTTGATTTTCTCCAGAACCAGATCCACGTACATTTCTACCACCAAACATTTGCTCCAAAGTCTAGTACAAATCACTTTCTCAAGTTGAAGTAGTGTTCGTGTTGTTCCTAGCCATCTAGTTATAAAGCAAACAAATAATATATCAATAACCCCTAAAAACAATTCTAAAATTAATTTCTAAACGCTATTATCTATAGACTTCTAAGCCTAGGACTTCTAAACGTAGGCTCTAATACCACAACTTGTCACGCCCCTAAAATGTACAGCTAATTTTGAGATGCATGATAATGGCAACACGTGCAAAAAGCACATGCTAAGCCTGTTGTGCACTTCTATATTCCAAATATATTTTACCTAAAAGAAACTTTATTAACAATGTTTGGGAAGAAAGTTGATGTATTTATTACTGTGTTTATTACAACTTCAAATGTTACAATAAAAACAAAAGTTAGTCTTTTTATAAGACCCTTACATAATAAAAACAAAAGAAAGTACAACTCTCGTCAAACAACATAACGGGTGTTTATTGCCCACTGCTTGCATGAGATCTTGGCCTGTGACGGAGACGTTCATATCCGTGGACCACCAAACGATCAGATCAGATCCAGAGCTTCGTTGATTCGCGAAGGAATTAGGAAGCCAAAGCAATTACCCTGGCAACAGCGAGATAAAAACTCTTCTCGAGATCACCACAACAGGGCAATCTCAAGGCAAAGGACCGGGAAGTGTAGATCTAACGAGCTCATATTTTTTATGTCGATGAACTCGATCCGATCTCCTCTTCTCTTCTGAAATTCATGCTCCTTCAGTCTTCAGT
>NC_033800.1:80985239-80998172 GCF_001876935.1 Asparagus officinalis
TATATATATATATATATGCATGCATACATACATACATACATACATACACAGTTGTAGTGTTGATCCCATGTTAGATTACTCGAGAGTAGGGTATATTTATGTATACTTGGCATACATAGCATGGTCTATGAAGATGATTATGCTGGACGATATTCCTTATGTTTGTGCCAACTACCCGAGGGTAGTCTGAGTTTTGATATGGCTCATCATGTTTGACGTTTGGAGTTATAGTTTTACTTTTATGTACTACTTCTCTTTTACTTCTTAGTTGGGATTAATGATTAGCGATTCACAATTTGAGACATATGGTATATACATAAGGGTTTCCTTATTTGAATTATTTTGCTCGATGTACGAGTCTCGTGTTGTGGGTTTCTAATTATTGTTTTCCACTAAATAGACTATGCTTAATATGTAGAGCATCCACTTTATCTAGCAGCCCTTACCCTGGGGTCGGATAGAGGTGATCTTGCTATAGCGCTCTGATGCTTGTGTTATTTTTCTTTTTATTTTAAAATTCTTTTCAGACAGCTCAGAGTTTTGGAGAGCCGTAGGATGACGGAGTTCTAGCATAGTTACCGTCGCATGATTTTACCATTACAGGATCCACTATACTTTTGTATTTTCATTCAGACATTAGAGTTCATATTTCATTTTTGTAAAGGCCAAGTTCCTTAGTGATACTTCATTTGACTCGATGTATTGAGACATATTACACTTGTTCTCGTTTCAGTTATATTTTATTTTGTTCATTTGAGACATGATGTCACGCCACGCTTCCCAAAATACCCGAGAATCAAAACGCGAACAAGCCCGCAATGTATTAGACTAAGGAGAAATAAATACTAAATTATTTCTACTCAATCTAATACGCTAAGCGTCAAAATAAATTGCAAAGTCACAGGTCCCTTGTGACGCCCCTAGTTTCAATAAGGCTACAGTCCAAGGTGAAACTAAGGATGTCAAACCTGTCAAGCACCAAACACCATGCTACGACATGCTTCATCATCAAAGTCACTACCTATTTAGTAGAATCAACAATAGGTGTAGGTACAAAACAGGCAAAAGAGAGTATACAGAAAGAAAACTAAACAACAGATACTCAGAAGAATAATCACTACCACTGATATAAATGGATAAGTCTCTAAAAAGGTAATATTTGAACTGAATACAAATGTCTCGACATAAGAATAAAATGAAATTATATTAAGGCACATTGCCTATACAAAACTAGAATAAAAACTCAAATGTTTCATAAATACATCTATTGTGGAGTTCTGATATAAACTACTAGCAAAAATTAAAAATGGTAACTAGAACAACTCCATCAAGCTACGGCCCTCCGTGCACCTGGCTCGTTACCTGAAAGTGGGGAAACAACGAGCATCAAAGCGCTATAGTGAGTAACATCTCAACCAACCCCAGGGGAAAGGGCTAGAAGGATAAGAAAATATCTGATAATACATATAGATAGCCAAACATCTACTGTAAAAATAAAATAGAGGTTTGATGTTTAGAAATTTACAACACGAACATAGGTACGCATCCCTTAGCTCAAATTGTAAATAGCTAAATACCAAATTCAAAGGCTACAACATGGAGTAATAACTCTATCTCCAACCGAAATATCAATGACCTGTCATATGTCAATTACATACCCAACTCGTGATCTACAATAAATAAATGTCCAAAGTATGATCTGCAATAGCTTAATGTCCAACATGAGGACTTTGATGATTATAGTCCAACACGAGGACTTTGATAGCTCATTGTCCAACACGAGGACTTTAATAGTTTATAGTCCAACACGAGGACTTGATAGCTTATAGTCCAACACGAGGACTGTAATATGCAAATAGTGTCAGAAATCACATATATACCATTCACCCTCATGCTCCGGTGAATAAATCTAAGACTCATGTCGGAAGTCAACTCATGTATACCAATCTCAGGGTATAACAAACTCATATAACCTAGATATTTTTCCAGCCACACAATCCTAAGCGTAACAGGACAAAAGCAGGAAAACAAAACCCCCAGTGGTCGACCACTCGTGGTCGACCACGACTGGAGCAGAAGCTTACTACTTCTGTTCACGACACGTGGTCGACCGTCACAGTCGACCACGTAAAAGCAAAAACCCTAGTTCAGGTTTCTGTTCTACGTGGTTTGATCTAAAAACTTTCGTGTGATGTTTATATACATTATCAATCCTTCATAAGTGATATAGCATAACCAGAACATGTGAATTTTAGTCTAATCACTATAGATAAAACAAATCAAATCTTAAACATGTAAATTTCGTGTCGAAATCTTCAAAAAACAAAAAATCTTTCTTACAAAACTCTTGTTAGAAATAAACTCAGATCTAGATCTGTATTAAGAATTTCGTGGGTGAGCTTTATTAACTGAAAAACGTTCTCTTTGCAAAATACAACATATAGATCTATTTTTATACATAATCTAGTATGTAAGGCTCACAAATCACATGAAAAACATTATTAAAATATTTAAAAACATAGTATTGTAGGCGTCGAAAAATGCCTATAGGTATCCACACACAACTCGAGACGGAGAGAAGATGACGAACGTCGTTATCCGAATTATCTGACGCCGACCAATGCATGAAACAAAACGGCCAACGCTAGATGGCCCGCGTGCTCACCGGCCACCACTAAGTGGCCAACATGTTCACCATTCACCTCCAACTTAACAAAATTTATGATGCAAGTCGGTGAAGCGTACGAGTCAACGTAACACACGAAATGGCAAAAGACAACGCAGCTAGGAGTTGTGTTTCACCCAAAAGGGGAGAAACATCATGTGTGACTCGCACATATCATGTGTGGCTCGGCTATTTGAAGTTGTAGGTCTTTTCGTTAGCTTTCCAACGCATCTTGAATCACCTCATTCTGAGATCGGACGAGAGAGTTAGAGCCAAAACACCCGAGGTAGTACGAACTGGCTCGGTGACTCGCACCCATGCGAGTCACCAAATGGTGGCTCGCAAAAAAGTGATATTTCGGCCATGTTGAGATTTGATTCTGAAGAAACTCAAAACACAAAAGTTGTAGGTATTTTCGTCAGATTTCCAACGCATATTGAATCACCTCATTCCGAGATCGGACAAGAGAGTTAGAGCCAAAACACCCGAGATAGCACGAACTGGCTTGCATGGCTGCGAGCCACCAAATGGTGACTCGCACCCATGCGAGTCACCAAATGGTGGCTAGCCACCAAATGGTGACTCGCACCCATGCGAGTCACCAAATGGTGGCTCGCACAAAAAGTGATATTTAGTCCATGTTGTGATTTGATTCTGAAGAAACACAAAACACAAAAGTTGTAGGTCTTTTCGTCTTCTTTCCAATACATCTTGAATCACCTTATTCCGAGATCGGACGAGAGAGTTAGAGCTAAAATACCCGAGGTAGTACGAACTGGCTCCCCCCCCCCCACCCATGCGAGTCACCAAATGGTGGCTCGCACAAAAAGTGATATTTCGGCCATGTTGTGATTTGATTCTGAAGAAACTCAAAACACAAAAGTTGTAGGTATTTTCGTCAGCTTTCCAACGAATCTTGAATCACCTCATTCCAAGATCGGACGAGAGAGTTAGAGCCAAAACACCCGAGGTAGTACGAACTGGCTCGCATGGCTACGAGCCACCTGGCCGAGCCACCCAAATCTAGGCCCAGATCTGAGCCCAGATCTGGTTTGAGGAGCCTATAAATAGACCCCTAGGCTCATTGTTTGAGGGGGTTGGACTTTTTTGAGGAGAAACTCTGCTGGATTGAGAACTCAACTTCGGAGTTTTGAAGACTTGGAAGACTTGGACTTTTTCAGATCTGGTTCTTGGTGATCATCCATGTCAAACAAGGTAGGAGTTCGAGAGAGATCAGATCTGAGATCCAAACGGTTATCCTCCGGATCAAAACTTGTTTTTTGATCCCGAGAAGAGTATCGATTTCGCTTGGTCGATTTCGATTACTAAGGGCTATTATTTCCTTGGCGAAATAGTACCCCCGGTTGTTATTTCCTTCGTGAAATAGCACCCGCCATACCGTGTAGATCCGACCGGATCAAGATCGCGCGGTGGTCCACGGATTAACCCCGGCACAGGCAAAGATCAAGATCGCGCGGTGGTCCACGGATTAACCCCGGCACAGGCAAAGAACCCACACAAGCAAGAGACCGTAAAACAGGATCTTGCGATTTGTTCGGATAGAAGGAGAGTTGTAATTTTCTTTTTTCTTTGATTTTGTTGTAACCGGATCTTATAAAAAGACCGGATCTTTTGTAACCGAAAAACTATTGCTTAAGAAAACAATGACGTCAATGAAAGCAATTTTCCCCGCGAACAAGTATAGGGTTGGGCGAGATGAAACTCGCCTAAGGGATGATGAACAACTCAAAAAAAATGCTGGAAAAATATCCTCCTACGTCAAAAACCGTTGGATCCCGCTACAACTCTTCGAAATCCGCCGAAATCACCAAGGAGAAGGGGTTAGGGTTTGCAAGAGAGAAGAAGGAGGCTGCTAGGGTTTTCTGTGGTGAAGAAAAAGTTCTCACAAATATAATATTATATATATGAGCCCACAAACCCGACCCAAAACCCAATAAGACTCGAACAGGGAAAAACTAGCAAAACTGCGTACGGTCGATCGTGGCGGTTGATCACGTAAGAGATAGGAGCTTTCTGCTTCTGCTGTGCGTCCGACGGTCGATCGCCATGGTCAACCACGTAGGAAATTTCCTACTGGTGCATGTTGTTTGTGTGCTGGTTTTATCACTCGATCTTTCTCATATAAATACACTCGTTTGATCCCCAAACACTTCTTATCACATTCATCTATGATATAAACATATATTTCATAAAAAAAATTCATTCACTGTATTTTACGGGGTTTTACATTGTTCCCCTCTTAAAAGAATTTCGTCCTCGAAATTCCAAAATTGTATCTTAAAAATTAATAATACGAGAAAAGCACATCAGGAGTAGTCATTCCCACATACACCTCTCATAGCATTAATTTTCAGATATGAACATAGTAATATCTAAAGTTAACAGTCTAAAATGCGAATATTCATGCCTTAATTGTAGGCGTATAAAACTGCCTGAAGGTCCCTTAACACAGCTCGACGCGGTGATTCGACAAACCAATGAACCATCGAGCGATATATCCAAGCATGTTCGTTAGACCACAACACTGAAGCCAAGTGAGACGCGACGAAGCGGATTAACGAGGCGACGAGGTTAACGAACCGCACGCAAACAACGGAATACATCCAATTGCGTGTCCAATCAAGCTAACAGGTCGATGAATCAACGAGTCATCCAACCATAGAGTCCACCACATCAAACAAGATCAAGAGCGGACTCGAACGAATCAAGATCAAATCAAGATCGAATCCGGACTCAAACTCGAACACCGAAGCAGATTTACTGCCAAATCAGGATCCAGACTGCCAAATCAGAGTCCAGATCAACAATCGAGTTCGAATGAAGTGCAAAACTAGAAAACGGCAAAACCAAACACCTGGAGGGCTCGGTCGAAACCGAGCCACCTCTAGGTGGCTCGGTGGCCGAGCCCCCTTTGGGGGGGGGGGGGAGCCACCAAGGTGGCTCGGTAGCCGAGCCACCTAGGTGTTGGCCTTCTTATTTTGATGATGTTTAACAAACAATTTACCACTAATGTTGTTTGTCTAGTATCTGTGTTTTCTTATTTATTATAGACAAACAACGTTGTTGGAGGATGGATGGAATAGAGCTTCAACGATCATATCCAAAGGAGGTTGGCGGAATGTCGGTGAAGCTTATGCAAATTCAAGTTGAAGATCCAAGTTCAAAGCTTCATCCGCAAGATTACCAAGTTGTTACAGTCGACAAAAATGTTACCACCTCAGTTAAGTTACACCTTTTACACTACAATATTCAATTTCCTTTTAGAACATTTTGCTTGCACAACATCTTTAAAGAGAAATATTCTGAGAGAATTTCGCATCATGCACGTTACAGAAATTTACCAAAGATGACAATAAAAACGTAACATTCTTTCTCATAAAAGTTCCATTATCACTGTCATTGTTGATTCTTTGACAAATGATATGTTCCATCAAGTTTCACCTATTGTAAATTCAGTTCCTGAAAAAAAAAAGTAGTCAGAGCTATTGCATTTAACAAGAAGAAAAGAAGTGGCACCTTTTCCAAAATCATCAGTAGTAATTTTACTTTATTTCACCAATAAGCCTAGAATAAGTATACCAAAAAAGGGAGAAAAAGGGCCCCTGTACAACAAAGTTTTGGAAGTTGCACATGGATTTCTAGATTAGTCACAGCTTGCTTATATATGGGAGAATGCTCTGTAATCTTCTGCATTACTAACTCATGTGTCTTCCCACTCTCATAAAGAGCTTCAACAATGGCAAAAGGACTACTATTCCTTCTAAAACACAACACAGGAGCAGCACTCAACTTGCTAAACAAAATATGCAATCATGATAGACAAATGCACATGACGACGGCCCTTCAAGGATCCTTGTATCAGCAGCATGATCTATATTCATCCATCAACTCTATGAGCTTTATTCATTTGCTAAACCAAGGGGTCCATCGAGAGAGACATTATAACACAATTGATGGCCCTTCGGATTAAAATCCATGCCCAGCTCATGAAGTGAAGCAATACCATAACTCCGGCGTTTAGCTCCTCTTGCATGACCCGGCATGTCTTACAGTACTACCAAGAATTGGAGATAAGAAAATGGTTCACCAGTCCTTGACTAGTGTCTTATACTATCGAAAACAACTTCCCAACCAAATCCAAACATCTTACTTCAAATCTCATCTTCTCATGTACGAAGCACATGGCTCTGTTTCCTCTTCTAACTTCCACACAAACTCCTACAGCTTGTCATGGGGCCGCTCTCTATTCCTATAAGTATACGACCACACTGCAACTCTTCTCATCAAACACACAGCTTCACAGTCTAGAAATCAAACTATTTCTTCTCCAACTTTGATATCTACATTCAACAATGGTAAACTCCAAGAAGATCGTTGAGATGGCGAGAAAATGGAGAAAGGCAGCTGCCTTGGGCAAAAGGGTCTCCTCAACCCAGGCTGATGCTAAATTAGATTCCAATGCTTGCAGTACACCAGTTGCAGAAAAAGGCCACTTTATTGTATACACCTCAGATGCGAAGAGGTTCATGGTTCCCTTGAGATTTTTGGAGAGCATTATTTTTGTAGAGCTCTTAAAGATGTCTGAAGATGAGCATGGGCTACCAAGTGATGGTCCTATCATATTGCCTTGTGATGCAGTGTTCATGGAGTATATTCTATCTTTGCTCAGAAGACGAGGGTCTAAAGCTATGGACAGGGTGTTGTTAGACACTGTATTCAGGCACCGTCATTCTCCTTGCTCTTCGCAAACTGTGGGGTTGAATCAACAAGTAGTTTGTAGCTTCTGAATGTTCAGATTCTTTGTAGTCAGTGATACTTGTGTAATTAAATATTAGATAATGTTGATTGACAAATTATTTACTGTGGGGTTGAATCAAACAATAGTTATAAATATTCCAATGTAATTCTCAATTGCTTAATGCTACAACACTTAATTCAACCTAACTATTTGGAGTTCAGAATTACAGCGCATGTTCTTTGCTCAGAAGACGAGGGAGAAAGTACCCTAGATGGGGGTGAATAGGGTAATTTGCTAATCTAATCCGATATTGATGCTAAATTAAAACTTATTAACTAATATCCTAGCAAACATGATATGAACAAGTTATGTGCAAAGATAAATAATTAAAATATAAATATGAACACAAGATATAAGAAAGATAGTGTGCAAATGACAATCACAGACAAAACGATATGATTACGGAGTTTGGTCACCATCGACCTACGTCTGCGCTCTTCACCCTCGAGAAGAATCTTTACTATCTCAAAAACAACTACACAATCGGTTTTTTAAGTTCACCGTAAACTTTTACAACTCACACAATTGTCAATACACAATACACTCCTCTAATTGCTGGCCTAGCCCGTGTGACATTCCTCAAGTGCTTGGATTTTTCACCTCTCACTAGGTTTTACTACCAATGCCACTCCTCTCGGAATTCACCCCATCTCTCCCAACCACTTCTCTAAGTCTACTTGTGTATTATAACGTGTTCTCAACAATGATAAGCTCAAATAAATGTTTGTTCTCTATCAAGGATGAGAATGAAATCTAAGCTCACTCAATGATACAACCCCACAACCCAAATGTATACAATATATTAAATACTAAAACTCAATAGTTGTGTGTGTAAGCAATGAATAAAATAAAATTTAACTCAAATCAATCTAGCATAAATATATAAGAAATAAAATGATAAATAGCTAGAATATGAGTTAAGGAAACTTCTCCAAGAACAAGAGATGTAAGTGTTGAGGATGAAAGCCTCAAATTTGAAATTGAAACCCATCTCTTGTGAAAACCTCTTCACATAAACAAATTTTTGATATTTTAAAACTTGAAATAAACAACCCAAAAACACGTGTAAAACTTTTGATAAAAACCAAAGCAAGAGGGGTATTTATACCCTCAAAAACCAAGCAGCCAAAAACTAGCCGTTATGTAGAAAATAGCCGATTGGTCGACTGACGATGTGTGTCGGTCGACTGATAATGTGACCGTTGGCAGAACTGACAGATTCTAAAAATTTGCATAGCTGACTTTATAAAATCAATTAAAAATAGCAAATCAATTCTAAAAATTGTGAAATTTTAGGGAACGTTTCTACACTTGAAGATACACATATTAGAGAAAGAATTTTTAAAATATCAATTCTCATTTGTGATAACTTACTATTTTAAAATAGATATTCTTGATTCTGAAAACTGCTGAACACTTGATTTTGTAAAATCAATTTAACATAGTAAATCAACTCCAAAAATGATAAAACTTTGGAAAATATTTATACACATGATATTGAACATGTTAGAAATAGAATTTTTCAAATTTTATTTTCCATTTGTAAAAACTCACGTATTTTTCAAACCATTCAAAAATGCGAAAACGTTAAAACTTGATTTGGATGAATTCTTCAAATAAGTTTTAAAACACTTTAAAATAGATTTATAGACTTGAGGAAAGATATAAAATCATGTTGTTAAGTCTATAATCTAAAACGGCAATAAATCAAAATAAATGATAAATCAAAACAAATGTGTGTATGAATTTTGAGCTCTAAGTATAAACAGACAATGTATAAAACTAAAAACTATACCCAAGCAATTTGATCTTCAATTAAGCTCGTCTTGGTTGCATATGAAGCGATGATGAATTTTGACTTGAATTGTGATGGCTTTATTCCTATTTTCCTTCAAACCTCATTTGAATATCATCATGAACGCGCAAATCCAACCAACCTCCAACAGAGGATATTTGTGTAGATTATCTAACAAAATAAATGCAAACACTCGGCACACGATGTTAAGCATAATTTGTTAATAATCAAAACTAGATTAGATAGTAGACTCATAAAATGAGACCTAACAATCTCTTCCTTTTTTATGATGACAAATAATCTACACAAATAATATATAAAACATGCATGATATTAAATGAATATACAATTTATAATTCTCATGGATGAGAAAGCGAAATACTCACAATCCACTTACTTTTCCCCCTTTGTTAACACCAAAATGGGGAAAACAATAAGAATGAAGAGAGAGAAAGTTCCCTTGTCAATAAGGCACGGTGAGTACAAACAAGAAAAAGAGATAGGGTAGGCTCCTCCTATCAAAAACGCCTAAAAGCATATATCAAGAAGAAAAAGGCGGCTATATGTGAGCAGAAACATATTTATGGAAATGTGCTAATCTCAACTCACATATAAAGAGACCAAGTAAACACATATATATGTATCATTAAGAAAGAGTATTACATTGGTCTTAAACATAAATATATCAATAAGATGTATATCAAAAACAAAAATATTCTAAAAATAAAAAAGATTCAAAATCAAAAATCAAATGTTTAATCAATAAATCCAAAAATTCATAAATTATCAAACATAAATCATGATTGATTAAGAACACAATGGCATTTAAAACACGTGTGATCAATAGATCCATAAAACATCATTTTTGAAGAGTGTAAAAAAATGATTAAGCAAAAAAAAAAAATGAATCAATGGATGTACATGCCTAATCCACCTCTTATACGCCAAAATAATTTTTCACAAAGAGGTTAGATAAAGATGTCCACTAATAGAGATTTTGAATTAATATAAATAAGGGACACATCTTTACTATCTATATGATCACACAAAAGAAAAAATATTGAAACATATATGTGATTCATCCACAAAAGATCAAAAGAATTATGTTTAGGATAAAACAAACCAAGATCCATCATAGCATTTTCGACAAGAAATTTTAAAATGACGAGCATACCAAGCCATTTGAATTTGGTTCATTCCATATAAACGCTTTTAGTACCTGGTAATCATGATGAAGAAAAATCAATAAATCCAGGGGGTTGCTTATTATAAACCTCTCGTTAAAATCAAATCCAATAAACTCATAATATGCAATGATTAATAAAGAAAATTTCTAAAAACATAGGTTTGAAAATAAGAATAAAAAAAATAACCAAGTGAAAAATACCTCACTGTTAGTCGACTGATTTTTACCATCAGTCAACTGATACACTGTTCAGTCGACTGATAAGGATCAGTCGACCGAGAAAAAACAAAAGCTGATATTGCAGGGCAGTTTATCAATCGACTGATATCAACAGTCAGTCTACTGATAACACTGTTCAGTCGACTAATAAGCATCGCTCGACTGAACAGAAACAAAAATGAAATTACAGAGGAGTTTATCGGTTGACTGATAAATGTGCACATCCCTTAAATGAATAGTAAATTTAATTTTTAAAGTGTGTTTAAAATTAGTAAATAAATTGTAAAAATTATGAAACTTTGGGAAATGATTATTCTGATGAAAACAAACATAATGGAAAAGAAAATTTTCAAATATCATTTTCGTTTGTGAAATCTTATCATTTTGCAAAATCCCAAAAATACAAGTTCGTTTAAAACACTTGATTTTGACAAAATAATTTCAATCAAGTTTTGGAATCTTTTTTAATGGATTAATAAAGTTTGGAAACGATGTAAATAGTATTGTTTAGTCTATAATCCAAAAACACAAAATATGAAACAATACGTGCACAAAACAAAAATTATCTTTTAGAAGATGAAAACAAAGAGAAAATTATTTGTTATTTGAAATTAAACATGTTTTGGTACCCAAACACTCTTGGTATCGAAGAGTTTAGTGACATGACCCCTATCAATGAAATCCAAAGCCCTTGGGTTATGACCCCCTTTGGGCGAATGTAGTGCACGTGTTCGGTCATAGTAATAATTACTCAAATGACCCTTCTTATTATAATAAGTACAATAAAATGAATGCATTTATTTATGATGACCATATGAATGCGCACGAGAAATATTTTTAAATAATTGTGGTCTTTTTGAAATATTTTGCAATTTTAAAATTTTTTGCAAATCAAAATAAATTTCTGCCAAATGGCCAAAACAACCACAGTAATCACACTTTTATTGTCACATTTTATTGTCAACAAAACGTTACCACCTCAGTTAAGTTACACCTTTTACACTACAATATTCACTTTCCTTTTAGAGCATATTGCTTGCACAACATCTCTAAATAGAAAATTTCTAAGAGAATTTCGCATCGTGCACGTTACACAAATTTTACACGGATACATAGTTTTAATGGACACAAATTAGACAGTAAACATTGGTACATAGTTTAAACTAAGATGATCATGTTTTATTGTAACATTTCGTGCGAGTGCACTGAGAACTTGCTAGATGTTTATCTAAAAACTCAGGAGTAATTCCCTAGATTAGCCCCCAAAGATGACAATAAAAACATAACATTCTTATCTCATAAAAGTTCCATTGTCACTGTCATTGCTGATTGTTTGACAAATGATATGTTCCATCCAGTTTCACCTATTGTAAATTCAGGTCCTGAAAAAAAAGAAGTAGTCTGAGCTATTGCATTTAACAAGAAGAAAAGAAGTGGCACCTTTTCCAAAATCATCAGTAGTAATTTTACTTTATTTCACCAATAAGCCTAGAATAAATATACCAAAAAATTGGAGAAAAAGGGCCCCTGGACAACAAAGTTTTTGACGTTGCACATGGATTTCTAGATTAGTCACAGCTTGCTTATATATGGGAGAATGCTCTGTAATCTTCTGCATTACTAACTCATGTGTCTTCCCACTCTCATAAAGAGCTTCAACAATGGCAAAAGGACTACTATTCCTTCTAAAACACAAGACAGGAGCAGCACTCCACTTGCTAAACAAAATATGCAATCACGATAGACAAATGCACATTACGACGGCCTTTCAAGGATCCTTGTATCAGCAGCATGATCTATATTCATCCATCAACTCAATTTCCTTTATTCATTTGCTAAACGAAGGGGTCCGTCGAGAGAGACATTATAACACAAATGATGGCCCTTCGGATTAAAATCCATGCCCAGCTCATGAAGTGAAGCAATACCATAACTCCGGCATTTAGCTCCTCTTGCATGACCCGACATGTCTTAGAGCACTAGCAAGAATTGGAGATAAGAAAATGGTTTACCAGTCACTGACTAGTGTCTTATGTAGAATTGGCAGCAGGTTGACAGATTCAGGCAGACTGGGTGGCGGTCGACCGGGGCGGTCGACCGCGTTCGTGCACGAGGCTTACTGGGCGTCAGTTTTGGTGGCGGTCGACCGCAGAAGTTTCTGCTCTGGTGGCGGTCGACCGCGGCGGTCGACCGCCGAACTCTCTGGACTTTTGGATCTGCTGCTGGATGGAGGGCGGTCGACCGCGATG
>NC_033800.1:80998182-81066922 GCF_001876935.1 Asparagus officinalis
TGGATCGCGGTCGATCGTGCCGGTCGACCGCCGAAGCGGTTTGGGCCTGGGTTCTGTTTCCAGACCCGTTTCGTTTGTGAGTTGTATATAAACCCTAAACTCATTTTTAGGGTTAAGCAAGGGTGATTTTGAGCTGCTGAAAGGGGATTTCTAGGGATTCTATTGTTGGAGTCTATTGGAGAGATCAAGTGGTCTTGTAAGAGGGTTTTGGGTAAGATTTGTAACCCTAATTTGTATTCCCCTTGATTTCCATTAGTAAAGCTTCCCCCTCCTTGCCCCGTGAACGTAGGCACATTGCCGAACCACGTATATCTTGTGTTCTTACTGAGATTGGTTGGCTTGTGTTATTTGTGGTCTACTATTGTTCTTGTGTGTGCTTTTGAATTGTCGAATTGGCTTCCGCGGCGCACAATAAGTGGTATCAGAGCTCCGGGTTGGATTTGGGAGTTTTGTTCGAAGGATTCACTGTTGGATTCTTGGTTGAAGAGTAGATCTACAATATGGTTGAAACAAGCAGGGCTAGTTCAAGTGCTACTAGTACATCGGGGTCGGCTTTGACAAAGGCGATCCAAAATTTAAGCATCAATAACACTAAAATTGATGTCCCAAAGTTCGACGGCAAGATTAACTTCGGTTTATAGAGGTGTCAAGTAATGGACGCCTTAGATGCACAAAATTTAGAGGAGACTCTTGAGTTTCAAGAGAAACCCGAGGAGATTGATGATAGGGTTTGGAAGAAAATGCACAGTAGGCTTGTGGGGTTATTCGGTCATGCTTAACGCCGGATCTTATCTATGATGTGATGAATGAGACGTCGGCAAAGAGATTGTGGGAAACGCTTAATGAAAAATATTTGACGAAGAGCATTGAGAATCGGCTTCACTTGAAGAAATGGTTCTACCAATTCAAGATGAAGAGGGGAGTTTCCATTCGGGAGCATTTTAACAACTTCACAAAGCTAATTTCGGATATGGCCAATGTAGATATCATGGTAGAGGATGAAGATAAGGCGATGTTATTATTATGTTCGTTGCCGGATGATGAATTTAGTACTTTTGTTCTCACTATGATAAATGGGCGAGCTACAGTTAGATACAAGGAGGTGACCTCGACATTGGTGAATTAGAAGCTGAGGAAGAATGATTGTGAGCCCTCCGAGAAGGCATCGAGTGATGCATTAGCAGTTCGTGGCCGTAGTCCAAACCGTCAAAGGTTCAACCGCTCAAAATCAAAGAATAGGGGTGGCCATAAAAGTGTTGGTAGAAATCAATGTGCCTTTTGCAAAGAAGAGGAACATTGGAAGAATGAATGCCCAAAGTTAAAGGATAGAGCCGGGAAGCAAAGGGGGAAAGCTGTACAAGCTTCAGAGGTGAATGTTGCCAAGGTTGTTGGTGACACTTCAGATTCGGATTCTTCCGGTTATTCTTGTCCCACACTGCCGTCTGTTTGTTATGCCGACTCTACGGAGTGGATGCTTGATTCGGGAGCTACATTTCACATTTGCCCTAAAAGGGATTGGTTTACCAACTTTGAGGAGTTGGAGAGAGGAGATGTGGTGCTCATGGGGAACGATCACGTTTGTCCTATTAGTGGGATTGGCTCAGTCAGAATCAGAATGCATGACGGGGTGACTAGGGAATTGAAAGAAGTGAGATTCGTGCCTTAGTTGACGAAGAACATCATTTCTCTTGGGACTTTGGAGGCATCCGGCTATAGAGTAATCTTAGAAGATGCTAGTTTGAAGGTCATGAAGGGGTCCATGGTGGTGATGCGAGGTGTCAGGGAAAACAACATATACTACTTGAAGGGCAAGACAGTTACAGGTGGTCTGGTTGCTTCTATCACCACAGAGGAGGATACTACCACACTATGGCACATGAGGCTTGGACACACAGATGAAAAGTCCCTACAGTCATTGGCAAAACAGGGGCTATTAAAAGGTGCAAAGACCTGCAAGATGGAGCTGTGTGAGCATTGCATTCTTGGGAAGAAGACTAAAGTGAAGTTTGGCACCGCAATTCACAACACCCAAGGTATATTAGACTACATTCACACAGATGTTTGGGGCCCTTCTAAGCACACATCGCTTGGTGGGGCAAATTATTTTGTCACTTTCATTGATGACTATTCCAGGAGGAATTGGGTATATACCATGAAGCATAAACATGAGGTCCTGGATATATTTGTGGAGTGGAAGAAGAAAGTGGAGCTGCAGACATGTAGAAAGGTGAAGACTCTTCGTTCAGACAATGGTGGAGAGTACAAGAGTGATCCATTTTTTGCAGTTTTGCCGGGATCACGGCATTAGAAGACACTTCACAGTTAGAGAGACACCGCAACATAATAGGGTGGCAGAGAGGCTGAACCGTACCTTGCTGGAGAAGGTACGATGTATGATGACGCAGAGTAGATTGGCTAGATCTTTTTGGGCCGAGGCGTTAGTTTATGCGAGCCATCTCGTTAATAGGTTGCTGTGCACTGCGATAGAGGGGAAGACCCCTATGGAGCGTTGGTCTGGTTCTTTGGCTAATGATTATGAGACTCTTCGGATATTTGGGTGTCCAGCTTATTTCCATATTAGTGATGGGAAGTTGAATCCGAGAGCGAGGAAGGCTATCTTTGTGGGATTCAGAGAATGTGTCAAAGGCTTCAAATTATGGGATCCACAAGACAAGAAGATGGTCATTAGCAGAGATGTTACATTTGATGAGGTGTACATGATGAAGCCTCGAGTTCCTCAGCAGGTGGAGGAAGATCAGACAAGAAGGATATCACAGCAGGTGGAGGATGATGTGACTCCACCCACTCCAGTCAGTACTGTGTCCATTGAGACTCCTACAGAGGTGGCACTGGAAGGAGATGAGATGACAGTCGGGCATTTGGAGGATACAGTTGATGGTGAGGCTCAGGAGCAGGGTCATGCTCAGGGGTCCATTACAGCAGATAGACCGAGGAGAGAGATTCGTCGGCCAGCTAGATATGATGATGTCATGGTGGCATATGCTTTATCTGTGGAGGTCGTTGATGATTTTATTCCTGCCACATTCAGGGAGGCTGAGTCCAGATCTCATTCCATTTGGTGGAGGAATGCTATGGAGGAGGAAATGCAATCTCTTCAGAAGAACGACACTTGGGAACTTGCACAACTACCTAAGGGTAAGAAAGCTATTGGTTGTAAGTGGGTGTATGCTAAGAAGGAGGGATCTTCTATTGGGGACATTCGGTTCAAGGCCAGATTGGTTGCCAAGGGATATGCACAGCTTGAGGGCGTTGATTACAACGAGGAGTTTTCACCCGTTGTGAAGCATTCGTCGATTCGGATACTATTGGCATTGGTGGCACAGCTGGACTTAGATTTGGTCCAAATGGACGTGAATACGGCCTTTCTACATGGAGACTTAGATGAGGAGATCTACATGACACAACCTATGGGGTTTAAAGCTTCAGGAAGGGAAAATTTAGTGTGCAAATTGATGAAATCTCTTTACGGACTGAAGCAATCACCGCGACAGTGGTACAAGAGATTTGATAGCTTTATGATTGGCCGAGGGTACACGAGGAGCCCTTATGACCCGTGCGTTTATATGCACAAGCTACAGGATGGTGATCATATTTATTTGTTATTGTATGTTGATGATATGCTCATAGCTTCCAGGAACACTTCAACTATTGGGAAATTGAAAAAGGAGCTGTCATCTGAATTTGAGATGAAGGACCTGGGAGAGGCAAAGAAGATACTGGGTATGGAGATTGAGAGAGACAGGGTGAAGGGGAGATTGAAGCTTACACAGAGGAGTTACTTGCAGAAGATGCTGAAGAAATTCAGTTTTGAGGGCAATACCAAGGTGGTGAGTACTCCATTAGCTCCCCAGTTTAAGCTTTCAGCTTTGATGTCACCAGTTTCAGTGGAGGATAGGGACTACATGTCCAAAGTTCCGTATGCCAGTGTAGTGGGTAGCTTGGTGTGTACTAGGCCAGATTTATCACAGGTCGTGAGCATGGTATCTAGGTACATGCATAACCCCGGCAAGGGGCATTGGGAGGCCGTGAAGTGGATTCTACGGTATATTAAGGGTACCGTGGATGTTGGGTTGATATTTGCGAAGAATGAGGAGACATGGCAGGATTGTATTGGCTACGTGGATTCAGACTATACCGGAGATCTTGACAAGCGTCGGTCCACTACGGGTTATGTTTTTACATTGGCTAGTGCACCGGTGTGTTGGAGATGTACCCTTCAATCTACAATGGCGCTTTCTATTACGGAGGCGGAATATATGGCGGTGACTGAAGCAGTGAAGGAGGCTTTGTGGCTACATGGTTTGTTGGATGATTTGGGGATTGCACAGGAGAACATTCAGGTATATTGTGATAGTATGTCAGCTATCTATTTGGCGAAGAACCAAGTCTACCATGCACGCACGAAGCACATTGATGTCATATTTCACTTCGTACGTGACGTATTGGATGAGGGTGATGTCACGTTGGAGAAGGTCCACACTAAGGATAACCCTGCTGATATGTTGACCAAAGTTGTATCAAGTATGAAGTTTGGTCATTGTTTGAACTTGTTGAATATTCTTCATTGTTGAGGCCATTGGCGGCCATTTGGATGAACTACGTTCGGCTTGATTCCTTGGGCAAGAGGATACGTAGGCAGTCTTGCAGATGCAGCCGGTTGAGTTGATTGGGGGTGTTTTGGTATCGGCTCAGTTTTGGCAAACGTTCGCCGAGGTGGAGATTTGTAGAATTGGCAGCAGGTTGACAAATTCCGTGCCGATCGACCGCCGAAGCGGTTTGGGCCTGGGTTCTGTTTCCAGACCCGTTTTGTTTGTGAGTTGTATATAAACCCTAAACTCGTTTCTAGGGTTAAGAAAGGGTGATTTTGAGCTGCTGAAAGGGGATTTCTAGGGCTTCTATTGTTGGAGTCTATTGGAGAGATCAAGTGGTCTTGTAAGAGGGTTTTGGGTAAGATTTGTAACCATAATTTGTATTCCCCTTGATTTCCATTAGTAAAGCTTCCCCCTCCTTGCCCCATGGACGTAGGCACATTGCCGAACCATGTATATCTTGTGTTCTTGCTGAGATTGGTTGGCTTGTGTTATTTGTGGTCTACTATTATTCTTGTGTGTGCTTTTGAATTGTCGAATCGGCTTCCGCGGCGCACAACATCTTATACTATCGAAAACAACTTCCCAACCAAATCCAAACATCTTACTTCAAATCTCATCTTCTCATGTATGAAGCACATGGCTCTGTTTCCCTTCTAACTTCCACACAAACTCCTACAGCTTGTCATGGGTCCGCTCTCTATTCCTATAAGTATACGACCATACTGCAACTGTTCTCATCAAATACGCAGCTTCACAATCTAGAAATCAAACTATTTCTTCCCAAACTTTGATATCTACATTCAACAATGGTAAACTCCAAGAAGATCGTTGAGATGGCGAGAAAATGGAGAAAGGCAGCTGCCTTGGGCAAAAGGGTCTCCTCAACCCAGGCTGATGCTAAATTAGATTCCAATGCTTGCAGTACACCAGTTGCAGAAAAAGGTCACTTTATTGTATACACCTCAGATGAGAAGAGATTCATGGTTCCCTTGAGATTTTTGGAGAGCATTATTTTTGTAGAGCTCTTAAAGATGTCTGAAGATGAGCATGGGATACCAAGTGATGGTCCAATCATATTGCCTTGTGATTCAGTGTTCATGGAGTATATTCTATCTTCGCTCAGAAGACGAGGGTCTAAAGCTATGGACAGGGTGTTGTTAGACACTATATTAAGGCACCGTCATTCTCCTTGCTCTTCGCAAACTGTGGGGTTGAATCAACAAGTAGTTTGTAGCTTTTGAATGTTCAGATTCTTTGTAGTCAGTGATACTTGTGTAATTAAATATTAGATAATGTTGATTGACAAATTATTTACGGAAGTGATGATCCATGGTCAATTTTCTTAATAGTTTATAAAATTTGCTAGATGTTTAGTCTCTAAAAAACAGGCCTAATTCCCTGGATTAACCCCCAAAAATATGGTATAAGGAGATAAAAAGAAAACAATAGCTGTAAATATTCCAATGTAATTCTCAATTGATTAATGCTACAACACTTAATTCCACCTAACTATTTGGAGTTCAAAATTACAGCGCATGTTCTTTGCTCAGAACACGAGGGTCTACATCTATGGACAGGGTGTTGTCAGATAATGTACTCAAACATGGACGTTCCCCATGCTCTTCTCGCCTTATAGTATTAAATTAAAAAGGTGTTTTTAGCTTCTAAAAATTCTCATTCTTTGTAAGTAGTTGTGTATGTAGGATGGTGCGCTTATGATAATTGTAGAGTTGCGCTCTCTTATACAAAGAGTAAAATCTGCGGAAGCTTAAAATAAAACACTAGAGAGCCTTTATTAGAGTTATTTAAAGAGTTTGCAAAGTATAAATTGCTTGAAAGAATGACAAAAATCTCAGAAAATAAACATCACAAACACAAGCATGTATACTGTTTCCACCTCGCCGGTATACATCCAGTTCCCAAGGAAATCCCGCTTGAGATTTTCACTATGATTTTGAAACCTTACAAAATCACAAGCAAACCTGACCAATTTACAAGACCATACAAATTGCAACCCCAATTGACAAGACCATGCTAATTGCACACCGATCTCTAGACCAATAGATCAACCCTCTCAAACCTGAGAGAAACCTTTCTTGTAGCTAGAATACAAATCTAATCCTATAAACCTTGATGTGGATGTGAACGTGTAACAATGGCTTATGAATCTTTTTGACTCTCTGAATATTGCCTAAACAATCTCTAAGAATGATGGAAACAAAGACAATATCTAGAAACTCTCTTTTTCTGAAACTTAGAACTGAAAACTGGAAACTTGAGAGTTAATATGCACAATATATGAATCTTACAAATGCAAATGATTGTCCTTATTTTTTAACATTTTTACCTATTTATAGCCATTGAAAAGAAAAGTTTTCAAACCCTAAAAACAATCACAAACGGATATAAACAGAACTGAAAACTAGAAACTTGAGAGTTAATATGCACAATATATGAATCTTACAAATGCAAATGATTGTCCTTATTTTTTATCATTTTTACCTATTTATAGCCCTTGAAAAGAAAAGTTTTCAAACCCTAAAAACAATCACAAACGGATATAAACAGTCAAGTATTCAAATCTCAAACAGTTAGAAAAACTATCTATGTAGTCTGTTGGCCTTCTTGTTTTGATGATGTTTAACAAAAAATTTACGACTAATATTGTTTGTCTAGTGTTTGTATTTTGTATTCATTGTAGACAAACAAAATATTAGAGGATGGATGGAATCAAGCTTTCACGATTATATCCAATGGAGCTTGGCGGAATAGTGGAGTGAAGCAATGCAATTCAAGTTGAAGATCCAAGTTCAAGCTTCATCCGCAAGTTTACCAAGAAAAGCTTATTGAAGATCAAGATCATAGATTGGGTATATTTAGTTTAGGTTTATATTATGTGCGTTGGTACTTTAACCTTAATTATATACACGCACATTTTATTGGTTTCTTTATATAAATAGTGTATTCTAGTTTATAGACTTAACAATCATAATATACATCTTCTATAAGTCTATAAAATCAGTTTATGAAGTTTCAAAATATGGTGTAGTCAAAATGTCAAAACAAGTATGTTTTTATTTTCATGTTTTAGACAATTTTGTAAAATGAAGAGATTTCTCATTTGGGAGGTGTTTTTTGAAAACCAATTTTTGTAGCATGTTTATTATCATGTCTATAATCATTTCCCAAAATTTTATATTTTTTTAGAATTTATTTGATATTTTTTAACAATGTTCAAAGTTGAAAGTTTCTGTGTACATGTTTATGAGTCGACTCATGAACAGTATTGAGTCGACTCACAAACTGCTGCGTAGTTTACAAATTGTTTCCGATGAGTCGACTCACAACATCATGAGTTGACCCATCAGGTTGAGTCGACTCATGCATGTCATAAGTCGACTCACAAACTGTGCTGAAAAATAAGTTTTGTTTCTGATGAGTCGACTCATGATCTTATGAGTCGACCCATGGTTTATGAGTCGACTCATGATTTTTATGAGTTGACTCATAAGTTGGTTTTTAGCCTGTAACGACTACTTATGAGTCGACTCATGAACAATACTGAGTCGACTCATAACACTATAACGGCTATATTTTCAGACTGTACTGTTTTAGGGTTTTTGGTCTTTTTGCCTTTTTTTATCTTGGTTTGGGATTCCTATAAATACACCCACATATCCTCAGTTCCAAAAAGATCCAAGAAAAGTTTAAAACAAGTTTTTAAAGGGTGTTTAAGTGTGTTTAAGTTTGGTTTAAAGTTTGTTTGGTTTGTGAAGAAGCTTTCACAAGTGGAGGAGATCATCTACATTGTTTGAGCTCCATTTTAATCCATCTCTCCATCTTGTTTCTACATTGTTTGAGCTCCATTTTAATCCATCTCTCCATCTTGTTTTTCAGAGAAGAATTTCTAAACTCAATACCAGCTTTGTATTAATTATTTGTTGTTTATCATTTTTATCAAGTTAGGGTTTTACATTGAGTTTATAATTGATTTTCTCATTGCTTACACACACAATCATTGAGCTTATTGTATTTGCATACATTGTATAATTAGGTTGTGGAGAGTTGTATCAATTGAGAGTGAGCTTAATTGAGTTCTCGTCCATTGTAGAGAACAACCAAAGTTGTATTCATGCCTAATTGTGTATATCACCTTGTAATACACTTGTACATCGAGAGAAGTGTATGGTGAGAGACGGGGTCGTCCTAAGAGGAGTGGGGTAGGTAACAATACCTAGAGAGATGTTGTAATTCCTAATACTTGAGGGAGACATGGACTAGAGACCAACACTTGAGAGGGTGTAAAGTGGGATTACAAGAGTGTGAGAATGTAAAGTTTTCGGTGAACTAGAAAACTGAGTGTGAGGTGTAAACGTTATTCGGGTGAGCGTAAAAAATTCGGTTGTGATAGTGGAGATCTCCTCGAGGTGAGGAGCGGAGATGTAGGTTGTGGGGAATGAACTCCGTGAACATATCGTTTGTTTGTGATTGCATTGGCGCACTTATTTTTATGTTCATATCTTATATCGCCTTTGTATATTGCTTGTTGATTATATTTTCCACTATCTAGTTTAGATTATTTACCCTTGTGTTGTTTGTATATCCTCGCATATATCTCATAGTATATCTTATTGCTAGGATATTTTCCTTTGTTCATATTGCATATTCTTGCTCATAACATATTGTATATCTATCTTGCAAGAATAATTTATTAATAGATTTTAATTGGCATAAAATCAGATTAGATTAGCACAAGACCCTAATCACTTCCCCTCTAGGGTCTAACATAGTCGACTATAACTCTTAGTAGTCGACTACTCTGAGTTCAAACAGACTCTGTGTAGTCAAATTATTTATTAGTAGTCGACTACTTTGGTCATTAGTGGACTACACTGTAAACGACAGAAAATCTAGAGTTCTGATTCAAAGTTGATTAGTTGACTACAAAGCTAATTAGTCGACTAATATGAAATGACACAAAAACTAATATTTTGTCTATGTCTTGCGTAGTCGACTACTAATGCTATTAGTCGACTATACTGTAAGATGACAGAAACTGGAAATATTGATTATAACCTTAGTAGTCGACTACATATAGTCATTAGTCGACTACACTGTATTTTTACAAAAACTTAAAAATCTGTCAAGTCTTAAGTAGTCAATTACACTGTATATTAGTCGACTACACTATAATGTGACATAAACTATATATTTTGTCTAAGCCTTGAGTAGTCGACTACTAAGGTATTGATATGAGATATTTGATATGTTTTAAGACTCATTCAATATCTATAACCTCTAATAGTTAACTTAGGGGATTTTTATAGTTAACCATCTACTAAGTATGTGTTAGTGTGTTCTAAATACTATCTGTGTATGTGTGTGAGTGATCAAGGCTTGTAGAAATTTCTAAGCAAAGAAAATGTGAAAAATTACATTTTTGACATTTATGCATAACTTCTTCTTTGCTTCATATTGTCTTGAACTCATCTTATGTCTTGAGTATCTCTTTGAATATCATTGTTGATTTAGCTCTGATACTCCAAAACAAATGTTAGCACATAATACACACAACATGTAATATTTGTTATCATCAAAATAATCATATCTTGGGGTCAAGATACCCAACAATGTAGTTGGATTTTAGTAATATTTGTTATCATCAAAATAATCATATCTTGGGGTCAAGATACCCAACAATGTAGTTGGATTTTAGATAAACATTAACTGATTGACAAATCAATTAATAAGAGAGTGATGTTCCATGGTGAATTTTCTTAATATTTCATTGAAGTTTGCCAGATGTTTAGCATGAAACATCAGCCCTAATTCCCTTGATTAATCTCCAAACTTGATACTTGGAGATAAGAAACAATATTACTTTGTAGAACTTCCATTATCAGTCTCAATTGCTTAATGTTGTAGACATATGATGTCACATGATGTCACCTAAAGGGGACACCAATTTAGCTCTCTTTCATCTATTGGACGTTCACATTCCAGTAAAAAAGATAAGTTTCCATTCGAGTTCCATCATGCATATACTTACTTTCGGCATTTTGGCGAAAGGAAGAAGATCTCTGTATTTAGGAAGTATAGGTACTAACAATATACTTGATTTTATAAAGAGTTCTAGATAAAACAAAGAAAGCGGAAGCAAACATGATGTCGCAAAGAGAGAAGCCTCTGTATAACTTCATCCTCATCCGACCACTATAAGTAGAAGTGGCAAGGGTGATTTTGCATCAAGAAAGCTACCACAAAGACAATTGAAACTAAGCTCTAAAAGAGAGAAGCCTCTTAGTATAACTTCAGCCTTAATCTTCAATTGATGATAGCCCAATTGTAGCTTGATCTTGGAAAACACCTGAGCTCCTTGCAACTGGTTGAAAAAATTGCCAATTCTTGTAAGGGATATTTATTCCGTATAGTCACCTTATTGAGCTCTCAATAACCAATACATAATCTCATGCTACCATCTTTCTTCTTCACAAATTACACCGGTGCGCGCCAAGGTGAAACACTAGGTTAAATAAACCCTTTATCCAAAAGTTCTTGTAACTGCTCCTTAAGTTCTATTAGTTCTGCTGGAGCCATTTTATAAGGGGCCTTTGAGATCGGACTTGTGTCTGGAACTAATTCAATAGAAAATTCAATTTCCCTATCGGGTGACATTCCGGGGATATCTTTTAGAAAGACATCAGGAAATTCACGCACAATAGAAATTTGATCCAGACTAACTTCTATCTAGCTTAAGACTTGCACTGATGCTAGAAAACCAGTGCACCCACTTCTCAACATGCGATGAGCTTGAATGACTGATATAATGCGCATAGGTTTTTGCACCTTACTTCCCTTAAAGCAAAACTTCGATCGATCGGGAATTCTAAACACCACTCTTTTCTCTCGACATAGAATAGATGCATGATTTCTATATAACCAATCCATTCTAGAATGATGTCATAATCATGCATATTAAGAATGATTAGTTCCGCTGGAAGCTCCATATCCACTATATTTATCTTACATTTGCAATACTTATTAGATATTAGTATGCTATCTCCTAGTGTGCTAACATATATTTCATGTTCTAATGCATCACATGGCAACCCTTGCTTCCTAACAAATTGTGCAACAATAAAAGACTGCGAAGCTCCAGAATCAAATAGATCTCGAGCAAATGTAGAAAATATAGGTATAGTACCTGACACCACATCATTATTTGCCAGAGCCTCTTGCTCGGTTAGAGAGTAAACTCTTGCCTTCACCTGAGGACGCTGATCACGTTGAGATGTATTATGACCCAGAGTTTCATTCAATTTAGGCCAATCTACAATCTTGTGATCCCTGAGGACACTGTTGAAAAGTCTTTGGAAAGTATTTCTCATAGAAGACTTTCTTAAATTCTTCCCAAGACATTTGGTCAGCACCATCTCCCAGAATCCTCTGTTGCATTTGCCACTAGCTATATGCACGTCCTTTTAATATATATATATAATATATATATATATTGCATAAGCCACTTTTTCTCCACCAGGACACTTTATATAAGTAAAAACTTTCTCCATCTCTATGATCCAGTCTTCAGCTACCATAGGATCAACACTTTCATCGAAGGTAGATGGTGTCAACCTCTTAAACTCCGCCATATCACTTTGTAATTGAGGATGATCAATGTCTCGAGCTTCTTGTTGTTTGTTAAGTTGTTGTTGCTGATTTTGCATCATAGTGGTGAGATTTTACATCATTTGCAACATAGCATTGGCATCCATTTGATTTTCTCCAGAACCAGATCCACGTACATTTCTACCACCAAACATTTGCTCCAAAGTCTGGTGCAAATCACTTTCTCAAGTTGAAGTAGTGTTCGTGTTGTTCCTAGCCATCTAGTTATAAAGCAAACAAATAATATATCAATAACCCATAAAAACAATTCTAAAATTAATTTCTAAACGCTACTATCTATAGACTTCTAAGCCTAGGACTTCTAAACCTAGGCTCTAATACCACAACTTGTCACGCCCCTAAAACGCACAGCTAATTTTGAGATGCATGATAATGGCAACACGTGCAAAAAGCACATGCTAAGCCTGTTGTGCACTTCTATATTCCAAATATATTTTACCTAAAAGAAACTTTATTAACAATATTTGGGAAGAAAGTTGATGTATTTATAACTGTGTTCATTACAACTTCAAATGTTACAATGAAAACAAAAGTTAGTCTTTTTATAAGACCCTTACATAATAAAAACAAAAGAAAGTACAACTCTCGTCAAACAACATAACGGGTGTTTATCGCCCATTGCTTGCATGGGATCTTGGCCTGTGACGGAGAAGTTAATATCCGTGGACCACCAAACGATCAGATTAGATCCGGAGCTTCGTTGATTGGCGAAGGAATTAGGAAGCCAAAGCAATTTCCTCGGCAACAGCGAGATAATAACTCTTCTCGAGATCACCACAATAGGGCAATCTCAAGGCAAAGGATCGGGAAGTGTAGATCTAACGAGCTCCTCTTTTTTATGCCGACGAACTCGATCTGATCTCCTCTTCTCTTCTGAAATTCGTGCTCCTTCAGTCTTCAGTTCAGGCAGGGCTTCCCCAACGCTCGAGAATTCCAGATCTTAAAAAAATAAAGGCCTTGGGGTTGTATTTATAGGTTTTGGGACCTCTGTTTTTAGATAAGAATGATTGATTCACTCTTATCTTCAGTTGTAACCACTTTATCACGTTCTTGGATAGATTCAAATCAGTTGGAACAAATCTAAGTGGTTAACGTCGAAAAACAGCTTAAAACTACCAAAAATCGGTTTTCGGGGCTATGGACACCCGTGGGTGTCTCGGCCTGGCCGAGACACCAGTGAATGTCTAAGGTATATTGGCTCTAACTTTCTAATATAACCTCTAAATTATATGATTCAAGATGCGTTAGAAAGCTAACAAAGATATCTACAACTTTTATCTTTTGAGTTTTTTCATATTCAAATTAAATTATGACCAACATCTCCATTCTTCTCCAAGACACCATCACTGTCTCGAAATTCTGAGGCAGTTTGTACTATATTTGATATTTTGTCTTTATCTCTCTCATACAATCTCAGAATGAGTTGATCCAATATGTGTTAGAAAGCTAACAAGGAACAATACAACTTACATCTTTTGAGCTTCTTAAGATTCAAAGCAAATCATAATCAAAACAGCTCTACAAGGTCCAAGACACCTATGGGTGTCTCGACTAAACTTTGGCCGAGACACCTATGGGTGTCTCGCTGAGGCCTAGAGAACTGTTCCGCGTGTTCTGTCCGTTTTTGCTGTATCTTCGTCATCCGAACTTGGAATTACGCGATTCAAAATGCATCGGAAAGCCGACAAGGACATATACGAGGTTTCATGATTGAATCATATGTGGAGTAAATGGGACATGATGCGCGCTTCATCTTTCATAAGCGACACGTAGCTCCTGATCCATTCGTGTTTCTGTTATTCCGAAGTTCTGTTGCTTTGCATGGTTCATTGACTCACTTCATGCACTTGTCAACATCAATTAAGCTTCTGTGACCTGGATAGTGACGTTCATCATCTTCTCTCTGTCTCAAGCCACGTGCGGGAATTCATGGGCAATTTTTAACGCCTACAGACAATAGAAGTCTAAGAGCAAAAGCTACATTTTAACAAGTTCATTCTAATAAGTCAAAAAGATTCTTATTACATAAGCATTGTAGCATGACTAGTATAATTATAACTTCAACATCAAACACTCTAAAAGATTCTTCTCATGTTCCAAAGCTCTGAGGTTTTTATAAAGCTATCTACTTTTTATCTGAAAAAGATTGAAAAACAACGAGGTGAATTTATACTCAGTGAGCATTAAACTTATCATTAGCGGATCAAACAAGTTTAAGAATTAATCAATACTAAAAATTTAAATAAGTTATTGTCAAAAAGATGATTAAGAAACACATAATATTTCGAATAAGAGGAATTTCCTAGAACAGATGTGATATTTCATAAGAGAATATTCACGAATTATGAAACAATACGAATAAACACTAAATACTTTTAAAATCGTAATTATCCATCTAAATCAACACATGCAAAACTTACTTAGTTGTCACACTAAGGCTATGAAAATTATAGCCTAGTAGCATGAGAATGCGCATCAAATCACTATAAGTTAACTCGGGGATAGAATATATACCTAGCACTACCATAGGTTGCCTGAATACCACTTCACTTTTGCTAAAAAGGCCACTTTAACACTGGTCGGTACATTCAATACCATATGGTAGGCTTAAACAAATCACTTCACTCCATAGCAGACTTTTTGACATTTAAAACACTTTTCTTTCGCTCAAAGTATCACTCATATTTTGACTAGAATGAAAAGCAATATAAATGCTTAAGCACTTTTACAAACTTTTCGTATGTCAAGTAGAATATTCAAGAATGTAAACGAATAGATAATTTATTTTTGTCAAATAGAACTCTTTAATAAATGCAGTTGAACAGTAAATTTGAAATGATATATTTTCAATAATTTCATATACTAAAACAATATTTACCTCATAAAAGATAAATAGCTATCACAATTTAAATTTGTTAACAATTACTAGTAATGAACATAATAACATGTCAAATAGCTATCACAATTTAAATTTGTTAACAATTACTAGTAATGAACATAATAACATGTCTAATCCACAATTTCTCTATACAAAAATAAATTATGTTAACAATTACTAGTAATGAACATAATAACATGTCTAATCCACAATTTCTCTATACAAAAATAAATTATTATTTAAATAATATATAATAGAAATCATCTAATGAGAAAAAAATCTACTCACATTTGAAAAATCTGACAACACTTAGGAGAACCGTACTCTAAGAACCTACTCCTTGTTTAAACCTATAAGAATACAAACAAATAAATTTATAATACTAACAATTCCATTCTCAAACTAATTTGGGCATAAAACTAATATTTCTAGTTTCTAGGGTTTTTTTTTTAAATTTGTTTCTCTCTTTAGCCTCGTAACAAAAGTTTGGATGAAACTGTGAACTTTTCTAAGCTAAGGGCTAGAGAATAATGTTTTTCATCAAATTAGTTCTCAACAAGGATATGTCTTAAAAGTTGGACTTAAAAAGTAAACATTTATAAATAAAGGGTTTATATGGAAAAATTCTACCTCTTCTTACTCTCATCTGATCCATTCCGTTTCTTTAATTTTTTAACTGAACCCAAAAAGCTTTGCGTAGATCATCCCTCGGAATGATTCGAAGTCACCGAACTTCATCGAAGACAACACCGGTGGTCATAAATGTTGCGAGCCTATGCGGAAGCGTGCTTGTACACCGAACGAATCTGTGATCACGGAGAAGAAGAGAACCATACACAAGCACAATCCAATCTAAATACGACAAATCCAACCAAACACAGAGATATACGTGGTTCGGCAATTTGCCTACGTCCACCGAGACAGGATGAGGAGATTCCACTAAATCAAGGATAGTACAAAGGGTTACAATCTCACAAAACTCACAAACTAACCCTCAACCAAAGCTCTCAACTTGCTCATAATATCTCCCTCACACAATGCTCAATTGCCTCTTGAAGTCTCTGATATCTCTTTTCTTAAACCCTAGAATACCGTGTCCCTATTTATATCCAAACAAAAATCCAAACAGAATCCAAACAGAAAACTAAACTGTGCAAAAAACCTGTCGTAAGTCGACTTAACAGAGTTCACCAGTTGACTTGGCAAAGAGAAAAACAGTAACTGGAGGACAGATCGTAAGTCGAGTTAACAGGCTTCATAAGTTGACTTGATAGAGTGAAAAATCACAACTCCAGAGCAGAACGTAAGTCGACTGATGCACAGACGCAAGTCGACTTAGCATAAGTCGACTTGTGCTTATGCATGAGTCGACTTGTAACAGAAAAACTAAAATTTTCCTGATTTCTCCACAATTCTCCACCTCGGCGAAATTTGCTCAAAACTGAGCCGACATCAAACAAAGAGCACCAATGCGTCGTTTATCCAAATACGGCTGCACCAAAATGGTTGCCTACGTACCCCCTCTCCCAAGGGATCAAACCGCTCGTAGTTCTTCCAAATGGCCGCCAACGGCCTCAACAATTTCGAATATGCAACAAGTTTCTGCAATGATCAAACTTGTTGCTCGGAACCACCTTAGTGGGCATATCCGCCAGATTATCCTTTTTGTGGATTTTCACAATTTTCACATCGCCATCTTCAAGAACATCCCGAACGAAGTGATAACATTAATGTGCTTCGTCCTCGCATAAAAACCTAATTCTTTGCCAAATAGATAGTACTCATGCTATCACAATGAATGGTGACGAACCGCTGTGATGTACCAAGTTCTTCCAAAATTCCTAGAAGCCAAATAGCCTCCTTCACAGCCTCTGTAATCACCATATACTCTACCTCTGTCGTAGAAAAATCCACCATCGACTGTAAGGTGCATCTCCAACACACCAGCGCACGGGTTAAAGTAAACATATACCCCATCGTAGACCGACATTTATCCAAATCCCCGGCATAATCCGAGTCAACATAGCCAATGCATAGCTGCCCACATATAGTGTCCCGCTCATAAACCAAACAAACATTGAGCGTACCTCTAATGTACCTAAAAATCCATCTCACGGCGTCCCAATGACCCACTCCTGGATCGTGCATGTATGTCGAAACCATGCTCACCGCCTACGATAAATTTGGCCTCGTACATACCATCGCGTACATCAAGCTCCCAACCGTGCTCGCATATGGAGTCTTTGATATCAACTCTCGATCTTCAACTGACTTCGGTGAAAGACCAGCTGAAAGCTTCAAATGGGCTAACAATGGTACACTAACTGGCTTCGTATCCATGCTAATATGAAATCACTGTAAAACCTTCTTCAAATAAGCTACCTATGTCAAACAAATTCTGCCCTTCTTCTTGTCTCTGCTGATCTCCATTCCCAAAATACATTTGGTCGCACCCAAGTCCTTCATCTCAAACTCATTTGAAAGCTGAACTTTCAACTCATCTATAGCCGACCTGGAAGTAGAGGCAACCAATATGTCATCGACATAAAGCAATAAATAAATGTACGCATCTCCTCTTAACTTGTAAAAATACACGCAAGGATCAAACTGGCTCTGAGTGTATGAATGTCCAAGCATAAAACCATCAAATCGCCTATACCACTGTCGAGAAGACTGCTTCAAATCGTATAGCGATTTCTTTAATCTGCAAACCAACTTATCTTTCCCTTCCCTACATCTCGGAATCCCAATGGCTAAGTCATATATATTTCTTCATCAAGATCACTATGAAGAAATACGGTCTTCACATCTAACTGATCTAACTCTAATCCATACTGTGCCACCAAAGCTAGCAAAATCCGAATTGAAGAGTGCTTTACCACCGGAGAGAAAACCTCATTATAGTCAATACCTTCCTCCTGTGCATAGCCCTTCACAACAAACCTAACTTCGAACCTCAATGGAGTGCCCTCAATGCCCCCTTCTTCATGTATACCCACTTGCAACCAATCGCCTTCTGCCCCTTTGGAAGCTCAACAAGCTCTCATGTATCGTTCTTATGAAGAGACTCCATCTCCTCGTGCATAGCTACCTATCACGAATCAGCCTCTGAACTCTGCTCAGCCTCTCTGAATGTAGTAGGTACCATCTCATCGATACTCTTCACTGGAAGTGCATACGTAACTGTGTCGGCATACCGTGCTGGCACCCGTATGTCTCTCCTCTATTTCCGAACTGCAATAGAATCCTGAACCTAAGCCGTCAGTCCCTGATCCTGTACATCAATACCTGTATCCTCCGTGTTATCTTTATGCTCGCTTGGCGTCACCTCAGTCGGCACTCTAATGGATACTGCATCATCTGGACACTGTGGAGCTGTATCGATTTCCACCACCTGCGATGTCTCCTCTGACGGGTTTCTCTCCAGCTGATGAGAGCTAGGAAGCTTCAAGATAGAAGCTTCATCGAACATGATGTCCCTACTCAGCACAATCTTCTTATCAACTGAATCCTAAAGCTTGTATCCCTTGATACCACGCTTGAATCCTATAAATATGGCCTTCCTAGCTCGAGGTTCTAACTTATCAGTTCTAACATGATAATATTTAGAGCAACCAAATACCTTGAGCTGGTTATAGTTATGTGCTATCTCTCCTGACCACATCTCCATAGGGGTTTTTCCTCAATTACAGATGAAGGCAGCTTATTAATAAGTTGGCTCACATATAAAAGTGCCTTAGCCCAAAAGATCTTCTCCAAACCACTATGCGTCAATAAGCATCAGACCTTCTTCAGTAATGACCGATTTAGCCTCTCTGCCACCATATTCTGCTACGGTGTATGACTAACTGTGAAGTGTCTCTCTATGCCCTCATCTTGACATAGCTGCTGAAAGGGGTCTGAAGTGTACTCGCAGCCGTTGTCGGATCGTAACGTCTTGATCTTTCTCTCAGTCTGTAGTTCTAATCTCTTCTTCCACTCTACAAATAAATCTAGGGCTTTATTCTTAGGCTTCATGGTGTACATCCAATAACGTCTAGAATAGTCATCAACAAACGTGACGAACTAATGTCGATCACCAAGTGATGCTGTCTTGGTAGGACCCCAAACATCTGTGTGCAAGTAGTCCAGGATGCCCCTCGTCCTATGAATAGCAGTCCCGAACTTCACCTTCGTTTTCTTGCCTAGAACACAGTGCTCACAAAAATCTACTTTTCCACTCTTGGCTCTTTTCAATAGCTCATGCTTGCACAAAGCCTGCAGTGACTTCTATCCTGTGTGCTCTAACCTGTAGTGACAAAGTCTGCTCATGTCTACCTCTAAAATAGCTGAAGCAACCTGGCCAACCTCGGTACTCCCCTTCAGATAATATAAGTTCCGATTGCGGACTCCCTTCATCACCACTAAAGATCCCTTAGTAACCTTTGCTATAGCGTCCTCAAAGGTCACCTTGAATCCCTTCGTCTCCAAAGCTCTAACAGAAATAAGATTATTCTTCAGCTGAGAAATGAATCTCACCTCCTTTAATTCGCGGACTACTCCATCGTGCATCCGAATCCGCACGGTACCTATCCCACAACTACCACAGGATTGATCATTTCCCATGACAACAACACCCCCCATCAAGTCTCTCAAATGATGCAAACCAATCTTGCCTAGGGGCCACATGATAAGTAGCGTCAGAATCAAGCATCCAATCTGATACATCCAAATGGTTCACCTTCGGAGTAATCAAAAGAGAAAAGCTCGAATCATCGCCTTTCGCAACATTCACCTCATTGGCCTTCGGGCCCTTTTTCTTATTATTCTCCTTCTCTTTGACCTTTGGACAATTTATTTTCTAATGCCCTTGTTCCTTGGAGAATACACATTGGTTCTTTCCTAGCTGGTGACGATCTCTTAACTTTGACCTTCCTCAATTTCCACCTTTCGGATATGAGCTTTTAGCTCTCGTCGACAAGGCCTCTCCTGAAGTACTAGCGCGGGAAGTCTCCTTATCCTTTCTCCTCAAATCGTAGTTCGTCAATGCGTTAGTCACTTCACTATAAGTGATAGAAGATCACCCGTTTAACAAAGTAAGCACGAAGGTATCATACTCCTCATCTGGTAAGGAGCCCAAAAGAATAATAGCCTTGTACTCATCCGTGATCTTCTCATCCACGTTCGCCAAGTCCGACAATAACTTAGTGTAGTTGTTCACATGAGCCGCATGCGAGGTGCCTCTGGACATCTGAAATCTGAATAATCTTCACAGCAAGTGCAAACGATTCTCAACACTCTTCATAAGTTACTTATTGTTGAGAATTTCACACATCTTCGTTGCAAACGTCATCCTAATCACATCATATTTCAGCTCTTGTTCCAAACAAGACCTAATCACCCCACAAGCGTTTCTATTCATCTTTTCTCATATCGCCTCTTGATATTTAGGTAGCCTCTCATCGACCATGATGGTCTCCTATAAATTTTGAGCATTGAGCGCATCATGTATGTCGCTCATCTACAAACCAAAATTAATTTTGCCGTCATATTTCACCATACTAATCTTAGTGTTCTAAAAACCAACTTGAACTGTACCCGCCATCTTGCTGTTTTCACCAACTTCTTCACCCATAATCACAAACTTCAAATTGTAAAGAAAGATTCAAATTTTATAGAACTAGTATAATTGCACGTGCAATGCACGTGATGATTTTTTAATTTATTAATTTATTGGTTATTCATTTCATTAAGATTTGTTTAATTTAAACCATATATCAAACAAATAAATAGAATTTAAAAATTCAAAAGGATTGAATAATGAAATTACATTTATGTATTAACCGGGTGATAATAGATTTTTTGCATCCTTAACAATAGTAAATAATGAATAATTTTATAAAAGAATTTTATTTGATATACAACATTGAGTTTTAACCAACCAATGCTACCTATATATAGATGACAATAGACGACCTATTTAATCATTATCATCCAATATAAATGCTACTAAAATAGTAGCATTAATTTTTTCTTTAGTCCTACTTATTTCTATCTTCTCAAAATAATTAATAGTCATCCAACAAACAGTAGAGATATTATAAATATCTCTCTTTATCATTGGATATTTTGAGCTTTAATGGTACCAAATTTCTTTCTAGCGGTAAGCTACTCATACGTATTACGAGCGTAAAATTTTCTGATTACATGTCTATGAAATTTATCGAATCAAAGTAAATTGCAAGATTCTAAAAAATTGCGAAGATAGTAAAGAGCAAGAATTTTTTAGAAGGAAAAGAACCAAAGAATCATACTCTTAAAACAACAGTTCTAACTTTGATAAAATCAATTGCAGATTAAACCAAAGGCGAAAAACCATGAAACTATAACTAAAAAGAATCAGATTTGTATTTACAGATATGGATCAGGTTTAATTGATATTTCCTGTAGAGTTCACTCTCAGATTGGGTTTTAATAAGTTTCCTATTAGAATGAAATTCAGATGTCGCATAGATCCACTGAAGCCGAATTATCACAGGCTAAAAACAATGACATATAGAACTATTGATTCACCAAAGCCTCTTTTGAATCATTTGCTACCCGTTTTTTTAGTAAGCTCCCTGCATTTACGGCTTGTCCCGATGCACTGCGACGAGAAGGGTCTGCTAACCAACCACTTGTTCTCCCTTCATTACCACCTAAATTAAAGTTTTCAAGTATGAAATTTAGTAAATGCTAGTCTGGGAAAGGTATTTTTGGCAGCAGTTAATAAAAAATTAAGATATTATACACATTTTGTCTATGTTAGGTCTAAGAACCAATGATTATGTTAATGAAACACAATAACTGAGTGGCACAGAAGCACTTGGTTAGGAAATAGATAAAACATGTATCGTAGCAAGTATGAAGGAGGAATTTTTTTTAATAAAAAGAAAGTGAAACATGATGTATTCTATGACATAAACAAATGTAACAAACTTAACAGCAAACTCCCAAAGGAACAGTTAACAAAATCAACTATCAGATTGCCTATTGACATTACCAAGATTTGTTGCCAACGCAGAGAAAAAGAAATGAGCAAGGTCCAGCTCCAGAACCCTATATAGAAGATAAAAAATGAGCAAGGTGTTACTATGATAGAGAAAAAGAAATCAAAACAAATGAAAACCTATCTGCAAGAAGTTAATAAGCCTATATATGCCAGACTTACAAGAGGTCATGGAGGAGTGCTAGCAATTTGTGATTGGTGATACTTCAATATGGTCCAATCAAACACATATTCAAATAGAAATCCTGTAGATTAAGATTCAACATCATTCAACATCTTGCTTGAGAATTACAGATTCTAAACCTGCCATCAACGCAGAATTCCTCGTCAACATGAACAATATGAGTTACCAGAATAGCTTAGCCTCATTAATAAAAAGTTCACGGAATATTCATTTAAGTTATGAATAATCAGGTTTGTCGTCAAAATGTAGTGAACGACAGTAGTGGAAGTTGGATGTAAATTATGTAGGATATCCACGGCATAATGCCTGAAGATAATATGTCAATGTTGTCGTGATTAAAAAAATATATCTATTTAGTCACTATTAAAAAAAGTAAGAGAAGATGTCGTCAAGGCTCCCAACTTCATTATGTGAATTAGATCTTACCTCAATAGCGGTGGTAACTTTTGTTTCACTAATTTTTTCATATTTCTGATTCTTTGTTCCAGCTTTTAGACCTTGCCAAGGAAGACGGTAAACAACAAGAAAAATAAATTTTCATTACACCATACTATGGACAAGGCTATTAAAAATGAAGTTGAGATAGACACCAGACCTTCATCGTAAAAAATATGTGAGAACAAATCCTAGAGATTCTAGATCATCCCTCCTGTTTTGTTCTTAAGATTCCAATGGACATAAGTCAAGCATATAAAATATGATAAGTATCTGCCAACCTCAGCAAGGTGTAAAAGAAAACTAAAATATGTTAGGAAGTGTTTTAAGAAATTAATATTAGAATACATACCTATACCAAGTTGGACGTTCATGCTTGCATACCTCACAGTCCCAGTCAAGTTCTTATTCTCTCTGCAACACATGAATTTATGTAAACAAACACTTGCATAAAAGCACATGTACAAGCTTTTTTTTGTAGCAATCTACAGTCAATCCATAAAATATACAAAAAAACACAGAAAGCAATTTTGTATTGTTCCAAATATATTTTTTTCTACCAATTGCATGAAATGGGAAATGAAATATAACTAATAGAAAATTTAGAACAAATATTATACAATCATTTAGGACCACTTTGCTTTGCAATAAACACATATTGTAATTGAATGCTTTAAAATGCTATTAAATTTTACAATATAAATTGCAATCTCTAATTGTAAAATATTTGCACAAGAACAAATCTGCAATCAAACATTTACAATACCTATAAGGTGTGTTGGTGCTTTGAAGTATCCCTATACTTCTTAGCAAGGTCAAAATCTATAATGTAAACCTATATGAAAGTCCAAAAAATAAATAGTCAAACTCAAAAGTGTATACTTTTACTCACAAACGAAAGGAAACAGAATAGTATTTTAACTTTACAAAACTATATTTACCTGATTTGCTCGTCTGCCTAATCCCATTAGGAAATCGTCTGGTTTGATACTCTTGTGCCAAAATGATTTTACAAAAAAAATTCAATCTGATTGATCTCTCAAAGAAAGTCCAGAAATAAGGAAATTATAGCCACCTATGCTTAGAATCAAAAGCAATTGATGCATTTAAAACTTACCGTTTGATCAGCCAACATAAGAACAGTCTTTAGTGATAGCTTCCTACTGCAGAAATTGAAAAGGTCTTCAAGACCAGTCCCAGTAAATCCATAACAACGACATTATGGTTTCCTTCAACACCAAACCACTTCACATTTTGAATCCCAGCTGCCATAGTAAAGGAAAAGGACCAGAAATTAGAACACAACTTAGAAATGTCACTAATAACTAACTGACATAACAAAAGGCTAAAAAAATCCATACTTCCTCCTAGCAAGATTCTGTACAACTTTGACTCATATAGCAATTGGGGATGCTTTGTCTAAAAATTTTCCTGAAGAGAAGTATTAAACATTGTCATCACTATTGCAGAAGGATTGTAAGTAAAGACGTTTAAAAAAAATCAAATAATATCTTCTGAAGTGCTGAAGGCATGCTGAAGGCATGGATTGAAGAACACACGTGCATGCGTGCGTGCGTGCTAAAGGATATTACCATTTGAACAAACTCTTGTGATCATTACTAAGGAAGAGGCATTATTATGATAAATAAGTTATATTAGGTTGGATGAAAAAAATTTAGCAATAAATGTGGCACATACCTGCTCAAGATTTTTTTCAGGATACCAATTTTGAGATACACCTTGCGCAAGCAGCTTCTTAACCCTACCGTATGTATAAATTTCAGACATGCACCCATGCGCTTCTGCAATAAGACCCGTCCTCAAGGCACATAAACTAAGTTGTGTCATTGTCCTGTTGAATAGAATCTGAGAGGATATGTCCACGAGCTAAATCTCTTCTTGCAAATGAATCATCAACAAGAGTTCGCTTGCAGTCGAGATCACAAAACAATAGTTCATATGCATTTTAAAAGTAATAAAGTCAAGTATTCTCTGAATATTTATTTAGATTCACACAATTGAATGATAAATTAAAGCTAATAACTGCATAATTAATCAAAGCATGCAATAATTATCAAACAACTATATGTGCATATGCTTATAATTCATAAATTGCCCTAACAAATAACATTCATCACTTTTCATCTTAAAAGCATATGAAAAGTTCATTAAAAATCCTTCAACAGATTTGTATATGTATTGAAAATTAAAAATGGTTCATGTTTTTTTTCTTTGCAATATAGACAATCTAATAAGTCAGCACATAGCACAGATTGCTCCTGGCCTAGTTTTATAAAGGTTGTCAAGCACGCCAAGGTTACATACTCGAGCTTCCATACTATTTCCCTTCAAAATTGGTGAACTTGACACCAAGCGCAAGTACACTTTACACTGAATGGTAAATATGCTCTCTTCTGCTCAGGAGAAATCAATGGCTGTAGAATTGCAACCAGGTGCAATTGAGATCCAGGACACCTCAGGATCCAACAACAGGGAAAGTAGTAGCACAACAATCAAGTCAGATGTACGAGTCTTTTTCTCACCGACCAGCTGCAGGCCACTCTTCAGGATCTAATATCATCATAATTCAAACGCATGCAAGCTTCCAGGTCAATCAATCCTCCAAAAGCAAAAATCCTTAGCAAACCAAAAAAAGATTCACAAGATTAATCAAAAGATGTAGTCCATAGTGTCGCCTAACAAATTTTAGTATTAAGATTAAAATGATATATATATACAAAATTTCTTATAGGAAACCTTCTGTCAAACAACGATATCCTAACATAGATTCAACTTAAGTTTTACACTCGTTGTTGGTTATCTACCGCAATCCCCCTTTATCTTGACATGAGATAGACAGTGAAATAATAAACATTAAAGCACAACACTGATTGGGTTAATAAACCATCTTTTACACCTCACACAAGAACAATTGCTACAATCTCTTCATGCTACTATGTGAATTAATATTTTAAATAAAGTGTCAGCTCTCTTGATTAAATTTGGTCTAGATGTACATAATCCATAACCAAAGGATGTTATTGTGGAAAACATTTGCAAGCATTTGCTTCACTTCCTCTATAACCAGTACATTTCAATTGCTCAATTTATATAGTTCTACAAATTCTGCCGCAACCTTGTAAATGAGTATGTGAATATGACAGCAAACGGAAAGGGTTATCTCATTCTCCACATGTAACCATCGTCATCTTTATCGATTAGTTAGTTGCATATATACATCGTAATTTCTATTCTTGACAATAGAAACAGTTCTGCTAAAGTAGAACTAAATCATTGATTCAAACAAATTAATCAACTAACATTAAACAAACTATTGACTTTTAAGCACTTCTCTAACATGAATATATGACTTATTATCAACCTTTGATGAGCATGAACCGTGCATAACCAAGGCATGACAAAGTTTTCATAGGATAGAAATTTGAATGCTAGAAATAGACAAATGACATACAAGTCACATTTGGCAACTCTATTCTATGAAACAATAAGCAATAAACAATAAACAAATGATTCTCTTCAAATTATATTTGAAAAAAATAACCAAAACAGAAAAATATATATATGAAAGAACACGAGATTGATGAATCTTATATAGAACCTTATCATAGGCAGAACCATTCTATGATACAAGCAATGGCAATCTAGAATCTTCACTGGACCTCCTACTGTAATAGGAATACAAAAACTGTATAACCCCCAAGATCAATCCAGCCCCGTTAGGAATCTGCAACATACATAAACTTGTAAAAAAAATTTAAGTTAATTAAAATATGTTTCTCAAATGGATAATTCTGAATAAAAGTGAAAGAAATTCTTACATAAATAAAGAGGTCATCCAATAGCACCCCATATGAGAAAAATGAGATACTCATCAAGAAGGTTGAAAGAGTCAAGTAGAAAGGCATGAATTCAACACTCTCCGTCCGAATCACCAATCTCTAACATGAATAAAACAATGCATTGGAAGTTAAAAGGAAATTTTAAAAAAGGTACAATGTGTAGGAGAACGCTTACAATGATGGATAGTGGCGATGCAAACATTGAAATAAGAGAAGCAATACTCAGATAACCAACAAAGAGTTGCCCTCTCTTATGATCAAAAAACTCCAAGCTACAATACATAGCGAGGATAAAAGCAAAAAAAATTGCCATAAGCAATCCTGACATCTTCAGCTGCAACCATATTCAAAAAGTAGAATTTCATCAAGTACTAACCCTCAAAATTTTGGAAAATTTTACAGAGAACACCCCCCCGCCCCCCACAAAAAAAGTTTGGGGTTGTTGTTGAAAGGCCCCTTGAACCTTTTATTCTGCTAAACGCCCCCGAACTTCAGGATATCTCACAAATTCCCCCTGAATTTAAACTTTTATCACCAGTCCCCTACTTATATTTAGAAAATAACTAAAATGCTCTTGAGAGAGAAACTCATAATTTAGTCAGTTGCCATTTACGAACAATGTACCCAGTACCCACTATCCCTCAATTAATGATTTTCTCTCTCTTAAAAGACGTTTTAGATATTTGTCAATTATGGGTAAGGGTCTGCTGAGAAAAGTTAAAAGTGCAGAAAGGTCTTATGCAACACCTCAAAGCTTGGGATTTAGTGGAATAAAATAAATTCTAGGGGGTTATCTACAACACTCCTGAAGTTCCGGGGTTCCCGAATTAAAACCGTTTTGGTGGTGGTGGTGGTTTTGGGGTGGGAGGGGGTGTTTACCAGAGGAGGTTATCCATAACAACCTTCAGAGTTCAGGGGGGTTTCTAAAATAAGTCATATTATCAGATAGAATAGTACCTTTTTTATATAATCGGTAAATAAAATGAAAATGGTCACATAAACTAATTGGAAAACAGCCCAAATCGAATTCACGGTCAGAACCAAGAGCACACCATTGGAAACACAAGGAATCCCATACCATAAGCAAATCAAGGTGTTCAAGAGAGCATAGACATAGGCAATCATGAGAACTGCTCGGTGGATCGAATTATAACAATTCTTCTGAATGTGGGTTTGAAAATAACAAACATAAAGTTTGAGAACTGGGGCAAAAATTAAAAACTTTCCAGTGTATAGTGATCACCAAGTTCAGAGCGTGTGAAGGTGAACTCACATTGGTGAGACGAAGAGCACAAAAGCAAAAAAAGATTACCTGCAAAAATCAAAGAAGGTAGATTTTCAAATAGGGGGTAAGTAAAAAAAAACTATTCTTTGTTACTTATTTACAGTGACAGAGTCCTAAAGATATCTCAGAAATGTAAATATGAGTGGATAGATGAAACAAAGTACAAAATTCCAAGAAAAGATGAACTTGATCTTTTCTTTAATCTGCATCTCCAAGTGTTGAACAAGTATGAATCCTAATGCTATGAAAAAAACACAGATGATATCTCTCATCAAAATTTGATTTTTGACAAGTGGGTTTCTTAGTTTGGCATGTGATTCCAGTTAAAACTAAAATTTTTATAGAGAGAGAGAGAGAGTTACCAGCAACTCCAGGGGCATAGCAGCAGATATTGTAGAAGGAAGAGGAATTCAAATCTGAAGAAATCATTGATGCTCTCTCGATCTTGATCTCCTTCTTCCTTTTTCTCTTTATGAAAGGGAAATATATATTGTCACGCTCCAAAAAAGGAACTTTGTTGGTGAGGACGTCGAGGCCTTGGTAGACTTGCATCGAGTCGGCGTTGATGACCTCGACGCCGGCAAAGTGAGAGGCGAGGTCGATAGACAAGCGAGACTTTCCGGAGCCGGTTTCCCCCATTATTAATAACGCTAATGTTTGGGGTTGAATTAAGAGAGAACATTCAAGGTAGAGCTAGGGTTTTGTGTAGCGGAGTGAAGAAGAAGGAGATACCTTTGTGATCCTAACCGATTCCACTCATCTTTGGCAAATTGATGACTTAAGATCGTGGGATGGCGTTGGTTGAGGAGAAGCGTAACCGGTTGCCGGAGGACAGGCGTAACCGACGGTAAGTTGGGTTTTTGGTTTCTGATGACAATGAATTCTGTATAACGATTATAAGGGATAACTTTGGTATATTTATATTGGTTGAAGGGTAATTTGGGGTAGGGAATTTAGAAGTTACCCAATTGAACCCTAGATTGGATTCCAAATAGAACTCCTAACCACACGAGGAAAGCGAGATCTTCAACGACAACTTCAAACCCTAACTCCACCGAAGCCTAGAACTCCAAGAACTAAGCTTCCAGCTGAATCTTCCTCCACCTAATCCAAAACCCTAGATCTGAAATCTGAGCTCTGATACCACTTGTTGCGAGCCTATGCGAAAGCGTGCTCGTACACCGAACGAGTCTGTGATCACGGAGAAGAAGAGAACCATACACAAGCACAATCCAATCTAAATACGACGAATCCAACCAAACACAGAGATATACGTGGTTCGGAAATTTACATACGTCCACAAAGAGAGGATGAAGAGATTTCACTAAATGAAGGAGAGTACAAAGGGTTATAATCTCACAAAACTCATAAACTAACCCTCAACCAAAGCTCTCAACTTGCTCACAATATCTCCCTCTCACAATGCTCAATTGCCTCTCAAAGTCTCTGATATCTTTTTTCTTAAACCCTAGAAAATCGTGTCCCTGTTTATATCCAAACAGAAATCCAAACAGAATCCAAATAGTAAACCAAACTGTGCTAAAAACCTATCGTAAGTCGACTTAACAGAGTTCACATGTCAACTTGGCAGAGAGAAAAACAGCAACAGGAGGACAGATTGTAAGTCGACTTAACAGGCTTCACAAGTCGACTTGACAGAGCGAAAAATCACAACTCCAGAGCAGAACGTAAGTCGACTCATGCACAGACACAAGTCGACTTACTATAAGTCGACTTATGCCTGTGCATGAGTCGACTTATGGCAGAAAAACTAAATTTTTCTTGATTTCTCCACAATAAAAAGGTACTTTTCTTTCTTTTCTTCTCTAATCTATAATCATTAATCGTTAAGAAACTGATCTTTTTTGAAGATTTCCACTGACTCTTGAGATTTGTAACTGCTTTCACATTACCTGCAAACAACATTTATTCCTAATTAAAGAAACTAAAAGGCCCACTAGTGATCCTGATACATAATTTAAGTTGGAAAAACGGTTCTCTACAGTTCAAGTTCCATTTTGCAGACGAGGAGCTATTGCATTTAACAAGAAAAAAAAGAAGTGGCACCCTTTCTAAAATCATCAGTAGTAATTTTACTTCATTTCACCAATAAGCCTAGAATAAGTATACCAAATAATTGGAGAAAAAGGGCCTCTGTACAACAAATTTTTCGAAGTTGCACATGGATTTTCTAGATTAGTAACAGCTTGCTTATATATGGGAGAATGCTCTGTAATCTTCGGCATTACTAACTCATGTGTCTTCCCACTCTCATAAAGAGCTTCAACAATGGCAAAAAGACAACTATTCCTTCTAAAACACAAGACAGGAGCGGCACTCCACTTGCTAAACAAAATATGCAATCACGATAGACAAATGCACATGACGACGGCCCTTCAAGGATCCTTGTATCAGCAGCATGATCTATATTCATCCATCAACTCTATGAGCTTTATTCATTTGCTAAGCGAAGGGGTCCATCGACAGAGACATTATAACACAAATGATGGCCCTTCGGATTAAAATCCGTGCCCAGCTCATGAAGTGAAGCAATACCATAACTCCGGCATTTAGCTCCTCTTGCATGACCCGGCATGTCTTATAGCACTACCAAGAATTGGAGATAAGAAAATGGTTTAGCAGTCAGTGACTAGTGTCTTATACTATCGAAAACAACTTCCCAACCAAATCCAAACATCTTACTTCAAATCTCATCTTCTCATGTACGAAGCACATGGCTCTGTTTCCTCTCCTAACTTCCATACAAACTCCTACAGCTTGTCATGGGGCCACTCTCTATTCCTATAAGTATACGACCACACTGCAACTCTTCTCATCAAACACACAGCTTCACAGTCTAGAAATCAAACTATTTCTTCTCCAACTTTGATATCTACATTCAACAATGGTAAACTCCAAGAAGATCGTTGAGATGGCGAGAAAATGGAGAAAGGCAGCTGCCTTGGGCAAAAGGGTCTCCTCAACCCAGGCTGATGCTAAATTAGATTCCAATGCTTGCAGTACACCAGTTGCAGAAAAAGGCCACTTTATTGTATACACCTCAGATGCGAAGAGGTTCATGGTTCCCTTGAGATTTTTGGAGAGCATTATTTTTGTAGAGCTCTTAAAGATGTCTGAAGATGAGCATGGGCTACCAAGTGATGGTCCTATCATATTGCCTTGTGATGCAGTGTTCATGGAGTATATTCTATCTTTGCTAAGAAGACGAGGGTCTAAAGCTATGGATAGGGTGTTGTTAGACACTGTATTCAGGCACCGTCATTCTCCTTGCTCTTCGCAAACTGTGGGGTTGAATCAACAAGTAGTTTGTAGCTTCTGAATGTTCAGATTCATTGTAGTCAGTGATACTTGTGTAATTAAATATTAGATAATGTTGATTGACAAATTTATTACGGAAGTGATGTTCCGTGGACAATTTTCTTAATTGTTTATAAAATTTGTTAGTTGTTTAGTCTCTAAACAACAGGCCTAATTCCCTAGATTAACCCCCAAAAATATGGTGTAAGGAGATAAAAAGAAAACAATACCTAGAAATATTCCAATGTAATTCTCAACTGCTTTATGCTACAACTTAATTCCACCTAACTATTTGGAGTTCAGAATTACAGTGCATGTTCTTTGCTCAGAAGACGAGGGTCTAAATCTATGGACAGGGTGTTGTGAGATAATGTACTCAAGCATCGACGTTCCCCATGCTCTTCTCGCCTTATAGTGTTAAATCAAAAAGGTGTTTGTAGCTTCTAAAATTTCTCATTCTTTGTAAGTAGTTGTGTAGTTGGATTTTAGATAAACATTAGCTTATTGACAAATCAATTAATAAGAGAGTGATGTTTCATGGTGAATTTTCTTAATATTTCATTAAAGTTTGTCAGATGTTTAGCCTGAAACATCAGCCCTAATTCCCTAGATTAATCTCCAAACTTGATACTTGGAGATAAGAAACAATATTACTTTGTAGAACTTCCATTATCAGTCTCAATTGCTTAAAGCTGTAGACATATGATGTCACATGATGTCACCTAAAGGGTACACCAATTTACCTCACTTTCATCTATCTGAAGTTCACATTCCAGTAAAAAAGATAAGTTTCCGTTCGAGTTCCATCACGCATATACTTACTTTTGGTATTTCAGAAAAAGAAAGAAGATCTCTGTTTTCTAGAAGTATAGGCAGTAACAATATACTTGATTTTATAAAGAGTTCTGGATAAAACAAAGAAAGCAGAAGCAAACATGATGTCGTAAATAGAGAAGCCTCTCAGTATAACTTCTCAGTATAACTTCGGCTCGTCCGACCACTAGAAGTAGGAGTGGCGAGGGTGCTTTTGCATCAAGCAAGCAACCACAAAGACAATTGAAACTAAGCATTAGTGAGCGGGTGTAGAGACTGTGTTATATCCGCAAAGTCGTAAGTTGCAGTTAGAGAGGTAATAAGGATTCTATTTGAACGCATCTCGAGCCCAATATCCAATATTTTCAACACAGTTACATATATTGCTACATAGCATCACCTGTCAATAAATACGAAAGCATGATATATAAGCAAGGAAGCGGCACATACTACATGCATATGCACGTTTTCTCCGAATTTCTAACTCATTGTTAAACCATTTGTCTTCCCTCTCTCAACTACCCTCTGTTAAATTCAACTATTTGGTTCCACCTAAAGAAGATATCAGTTCAGTCTTCCACCTATCAGAAGTTCAAAAGAGTACCCATCTTGTGTTCAGGAGTTTCAGAACAGGAAAATAAGTTGTCCTTTCTGAAATTATATACTGCACCAGTAGTCTAAAGACTTCACCAAAAATTCTAAAAGAAAAACAGAAGTTTTGGACAAAAGGAATATACAAGCACAGTCTCCCAAAAAGACTAGCGTCTCCACTTACCAAAGTTTTCAAAGTTATAACAACAACAGCTACGTAGGTGGCTACGAAGCTTTGCCAGGGTGCAAGAAATATGAGAGAATGCATAAGACACAATTCACAGTAATCTTAGTAAGTAATAACTCCAAAAACCAAAGGTAAAGGATGCACTCCACAGCCCTTCCAGGACCTCCTAACCAGCAGTATGATCGATATACATCTCTGAAATCTATGAGCTGCATTCAGTTTTTAAACCGAAGGGTCCATTGAGAGACACATTACACAAGGATTCCCATCCAAATTACCATCCACGAATTGAAGCATCAGCAAAGTTCAGACATGCAACCTCCACCCCTACTTAGCACGTGAACTATCTTCCCCCTAATGTTCCAAAATATAGACTTCACTAGAATCACTGCTCACCTAATCATGACATTTAGCTCTGCTTGGAGCATGGATTATCTAAGAGAATGGAAAGAAATGGTGAAGAAGTTGGCTGGACCCGGCATGTCCTACAATATTGCCAGGAACTAGAGGAAAATTGTTCACTAGGCATTAACTTATGTCTGATACTGTGGAAAGCAACTCCCTAACCGAACCCAAACATCTTTCTTCAAATCGCAGCATCTTACGTACGAAGCACATGGCTTTGTTTCCTCTTCCAAACTGCGAACAAATTTCTACAGCTTATCATGGGTCCGCTCCAAATTTCTATAAGTACGCAGGTGCCCTACTACTCATCCCACCACAGACACAGACACAGAAAAGTAGAATTCGAAATAGAGTGATATCGAGATATCAACAATGGTGAACTCCAAGAAGCTGATTGAGATGGCAAAGAAGTGGCGAAAGGTGGCTGCGTTGGCCAGAAGGATTGGGGCATAGACTGATGCGGAACTTGATTCAAACGTGAGCAGCACATCTTTGGCAGAAAAGGCCACTTTATTGTATATACCTCAGATGCGAAGAGGTTCATGGTTCCTTTGAGATATTTGGAGAGCATTATTTTTGTAGAACTCTTAAAGATATCTGAAGATGAGCATGGGCTACCACGTGACGGTCCGATCATAGTGCCTTGTGATGCAGTGTTCATGGAGTATAGTCTATCTTTAATCAGAAGACGAGGGTCTAAAGCTATGGACAGGGTGTTGTTAGATACTGTATTCAACCACTGTCATTCTCCTTGCTCTTCGCAGACTGTAGGGTTGAATCAACAAGTTGTTTGTAGCTTCTGAATGCCATATTCATTGTAAAGAGTTATACTTTTGTAGTTGAGTTCAGATACTATTAATGATTCAGCTGCCATGAGTGTGAGAAATATTCAGCTTTCATCTGGAATTCCTTACAATTACGTAGTAAATATTATTAGAAATATCCTAGTTAAAAATTTCAATTGCGAGCATATATTTTAACCTCCGCATCCTTCGAAGTTAACATGTGAAATTAACCCCAAAAGAAAGATCATGGTAAACTCTCTTGAAGGTATTCTAGTTTGATAGAATATGGTTGTTATGTCGGCACGGTGATAGTCTCGTAGACTATATCATAATATCTATAATTCAATGAAAAATGACAATTTGATCATTTTTTTCTGATTACGAAACAACTAGTCTTTTTAAGACTGCCATTAAAGCCATTATGTGTTATTTATCGATTTTTAGGTAGAGTTCTTTTTTGTTAATTGCTAGATATAGGTTTTGTCAAAGGTGAAAGGATGCTTTTACTTCACCAAAACTCTAAAGTTGCGGTGAGGGTTGAGGGTCATAGTTTTATATTCTAAAAAGTTTTTTGAACACATAATTAATATGTGTCTATAAGGATTACCATTTAGACACATTTTATAGTCGACAAAAATGTTACCACCTCAGTTAAGTTACTCCTTTTACACTACAATATTCAATTTCCTTTTAGAACATTTTGCTTGCACAACATCTTTAAAGAGAAATATTCTGAGAGAATTTCGCATCATGCACGTTACAGAAATTTACCAAAGATGACAATAAAAACATAACATTCTTTCTCATAAAAGTTCCATTGTCACTGTCATTGCTGATTCTTTGACAAATGATATGTTCCATCCAGTTTCACCTATTGTAAATTCAGTTCCTGAAAAAAAAAGTAGTCAGAGCTATTGCATTTAACAAGAAGAAAAGAAGTGGCACCTCTTCCAAAATCATCAGTAGTAATTTTACTTTATTTCACCAATAAGCCTAGAATAAGTTTACCAAAAAATTGGAGAAAAAGGGCCCCTGTACAACAAAGTTTTTGAAGTTGCACATGGATTTTCTAGATTAGTAACAGCTTGCTTATATATGGGAGAATGCTCTGTAATCTTCTGCATTACTAACTCATGTGTCTTACCACTCTCATAAAGAGCTTCAACACAAGACAGGAGCTGCTATTCCTTCTAAAACACAAGACAGGAGCTGCAGTACACTTGCTAAACAAATATGCAATCACGACAGACAAATGCACATGACGACGGCCCTTCAAGGATCCTTGTATAAGCAGCATTATCTATATTCATCCATCAACTCTATGAGCTTTATTCATTTGCTAAAGAAAGGGGTCCATCGAGAGAGACATTATAACACAAATGATGGCCCTTCCGATTAAAATCCATGCCCAGCTCATGAAGTGAAGCAATACCACAACTCCGGCGTTTAGCTCCTCTTGCATGACCCGGCATGTCTTAGAGCACTACCAAGAATTGGAGATAAAAAAATGGTTCACCAGTCCTTGACTAGTGTCTTATACTATCGAAAACAACTTCCCAACCAAATCCAAACATCATACTTCAAATCTCATCTTCTCATGTACGAAGCACATGGCTCTGTTTCCTCTCCTAACTTCCATACAAACTCCTACAGCTTGTCATGGGGCCACTCTCTATTCCTATAAGTATACGACCACACTGCAACTCTTCTCATCAAACACACAGCTTCACAGTCTAGAAATCAAACTATTTCTTCTCCAACTTTGATATCTACATTCAACAATGGTAAACTCCAAGAAGATCAATGAGATGGCGAGAAAATGGAGAAAGGCAGCTGCCTTGGGCAAAAGGGTCTCCTCAACCCAGGCTGATGCTAAATTAGATTCCAATGCTTGCAGTACACCAGTTGCAGATAAAGGTCACTTTATTGTATACACCTCAGATGCGAAGAGGTTCATGGTTCCCTTGAGATTTTTGGAGAGCATTATTTTTGTAGAGCTCTTAAAGATGTCTGAAGATGAGCATGGGCTACCAAGTGATGGTCCTATCATATTGCCTTGTGATGCAGTGTTCATGGAGTATATTCTATCTTTGCTCAGAAGACGAGGGTCTAAAGCTATGGACAGGGTGTTGTTAGACACTGTATTCAGGCACCGTCATTCTCCTTGCTCTTCGCAAACTGTGGGGTTGAATCAACAAGTAGTTTGTAGCTTCTGAATGTTCAGATTCTTTGTAGTCAGTGATACTTGTGTAATTAAATATTAGATAATGTTGATTGACAAATTATTTACTGTGGGGTTGAATCAAACAATAGTTATAAATATTCCAATGTAATTCTCAATTGCTTAATGCTACAACACTTAATTCCACCTAACTATTTGGAGTTCACAATTACAGCACAAGTTCTTTGCTCAGAAGATGAGGGAGAAAGTACCCTAGACGGGGGTGAATAGTGTAATTTACTAATCTAATCCGATATTAATGCTAAATTAAAACTTATTAACTAATATCCTAGCAAATATGATATGCAACAAGTTATGTGCAAAGATAAATAATTAACAACGGGCGATATAAACATGAACACAAGAAATAAGAAAGATAGTGTGCAAATGACAATCACAGACAAAACGATATGATCAAGGAGTTTGGTCACCCTCGACCTACGTCTCCGCTCTTCACCCTCGAGAAGAATCTTCACTATCTCAAAAACAACTACACAATCGGTTTTTTAAGTTCATCGAAAACTTTTACAACTCACACAATTGTCAATACACAATACACTCCTCTAATTGTTGGCCTAGCCCGTGTGACATTCCTCAAGTGCTTGGATTTTCCATCTCTCACTAGGTTTTACTACCAATACCACTCCTCTCGGAATTGACCCCATCTCTCCCAACTACTTCTCTAAGTCTACTTGTGTATTATAGCTTGTTCTCAACAATGATAAGCTCAAATAAATGTTTGTTCTCTATCAAGGATGAGAATGAAATCTAAGCTCACTCAATGATACAACCCCACAACCCAAATGTATACAATATGTAAAATACTAAAACTCAATAGTTGTGTGTGTAAGCAATGAATAAAATAAAATTTAACTCAAATCAATCTAACATAAATAAATAAGAAACAAAATGATAAATAGTTAGAATATGAGTTAAGGAAACTTCTCCAAGAACAAGAGATGTAAGTGTTGAGGATGAAAGCCTCAAATTTGAAATTGAAACCCATCTCTTGTGAAAACCTCTTCACATAAACAAATTTTTGATATTTTAAAACTTGAAATAAACAGCCCAAAAAACACGTGTAAAACTTTTGAGAAAAAACAAAGCAAGAGGGGTATTTATACCCTCAAAAACCAAGCAGCCAAAAACTAGCCGTTATCTAGAAAATAGCCGATTGGTCGACTGACGATGTGTGTCGGTCGACTGATAATGTGACCGTTGGCAGAACTGATAGATTCTAAAAATTTGCATAGCTGACTTTATAAAATCAATTAAAAATAGCAAATCAATTCTGAAAATTATGAAATTTTGGGGAATGTTTCTACACTTGAAGATACACATATTAGAGAGAGAATTTCTAAAATATCACCTCTCATTTGTGATAACTTACTATTTTAAAATAGATATTCTAGATTCTGAAAACTGCTGAACACTTGATTTTCAAAAATCAATTTAACATATTAAATCAACTCCAAAAATGATAAAACTTTGGAAAATGTTTATACACATGATATTGAACATGTTAGAAATAGAATTCTTTAAATTTTATTTTCCATTTGTAAAAACTCACGTATTTTTCAAACCATTCAAAAATACGAAAATGTTAAAACTTGATTTGGATGAATTCTTCAAACAAGTTTTAAAACACTTTAAAATAGATTTATAGACTTGAGGAAAGATATAAAATCATGTTGTTAAGTCTATAATCTAAAACGACAATAAATCAAAATAAACAATAAATCAAAACAAATGTGTGTATGAATTTTGAGCTCTAAGTATAAACAGACAATGTATAAACCTAAAACACTATACCCAAGCAATTTGATCTTCAATTAAGCTCGTCTTGGTTGCATATGAAGCGATGATGAATTTTGACTTGAATTGTGATGGCTTTATTCCTATTTTCCTTCAAACCTCATTTGAATATCATCATGAACGCGCAAATCCAACCAACCTCCAACAGAGGCCTATTTTCCTTCAAACCTCATTTGAATATCATCATGAACGCGCAAATCCAACCAACCTCCAACAGAGGTTATTTGTGTAGATTACCTAACAAAATAAATGCAAACACTCGGCACAGGATGCTAAGCATTATTTGTTAATAATCAAAACTAGATTAGTTAGTAGACTCATAAAATGAGACCTAGCAATCTCTCCTTTTTTTATGATGACAAATAATCTACACAAATAATATATAAAACATGCATGATATTAAATGAATATACAATTTTTAATTCACATGGATGAGAAAGCGAAATACTCACAATCCACTTGCTTTTCCCCCTTTGTTAACACCAAAATGGGGAAAACAATAAGAATGAAGAGAGCGAAAGTTCCCTTATCAATAAGGCACGGTGTGTAAAAACAAGAAAAAGAGATAGGGTAGGCTCCTCCTATCAAAAACGCCTAATAGCATATATCAAGAAGAAAAAGGCGGCTATATGTGAGCAGAAACATATATATGGAAATGTGCTAATGTCAACTCACATATAAAGAGACCAAGTAAACACATATATATGTATCATTAAGAAAGAGTATTACATTGGTCTTAAACATAAATATATCAATAAGATATATATCAAAAACAAAAATATTCTAAAAATAAAAAAGATTCAAAAATCAAAAATCAAAAATCAAAAATCAAATGTTTAATCAATAAATCCAAAAATTCATAAATTATCAAACATAAATCATGATTGATTAAGAACACAATGACATTTAAAACACGTGTGATCAATAAATCCATAAAACATCATTTTTGAAGAGTGTAAAAAAATGATTAAGCAAAAAAAAAAAAAAAATGAATCAATGGATGTACATGCCTAATCCACCTCTTATACGCCAAAATAATTTTTCGCAAAGAGTTAGATAAAGATGTCCACTAATAGAGATTTTGAATTAATATAAATAAGGGACACATCTTTACTATCTATATGATCACACAAAAGGAAAAATATTGAAACATATATGTGATTCATCCACAAAAGATCAAAAGAATTATGTTTAGGATAAAACAAACCAAGATCCATCATAGCATTTTCGACAAGAAAATTTAAAATGGCGAGCATACCAAGCCATTTGAATTTGGTTCATTCCATGTAAACGCTTTTAGTACCCGGTAATCATGATGAAGAAAAATCAATAAATCTGCGGGGTTGCTTATTATAAACCTCTCGTTAAAATCAAATCCAATAAACTCATAATATGCAATGATTAACAAAGAAAATTTCTAAAAACAAAGGTTTGAAAATAAGAATCCAAAAAAAAAAACCCAGTGAAAAATACCTCACTGTTAGTCGACTGATTTTTACCATCAGTCGACTGATACACTATTCAGTCGACTGATAAGGATCAGTCGACTGAGAAAAAACAAAAGCTGATATTGCAGGGTAGTTTGTCAATCGACCGATATCAATAGTCGGTCTACTAATAACACTGTTCAGTCGACTAATAAGGATCGCTCGATTGAACAGAAACAAGAATAAAATTGCAGAGGAGTTTATCGGTCGACTGATAAACGTGCACATCCCTTAAATGAATAGTAAATTTAATTTTTAAAGTGTGTTTAAAATTAGTAAATAAATTGTAAAAATTATGAAACTATGGGAAATGATTATTCTGATGAAAACAAACATGATGGAAAAGAAAATTTTCAAATATCATTTCCGTTTATGAAATCTTATCATTTTGCAAAATCCCAAAAATACAAGTTCGTTTAAAACACTTGATTTTGACAAAATAATTTCAATCAAGTTTTGGAATCCTTTTTAATGGATTAATAGAGTTTGGAAACGATGTAAATAGTATTGTTTAGTCTATAATCCAAAAACACAAAATATGAAACAATACGTGCACAAAACAAAAATTATCTTTTAGAAGATGAAAACAAAGAGAAAATTATTTGTTCTTTGAAATCAAACATGTTTTGGTACCCAAACACTCTTGGTATCTATTTTCGTCAAAAGTTGCTTTCCCCATTGCTTTCAAACCTGTTACACCGTTTATCGATATCAAGTTCAAACTGAAAGAAAAGTTGATCTTTTTATAAGATCTTCTTATAATGAAAAATAAAGATTACAACTTTATCAAACAAAACGCAACAGTAGTTTATCTCCTGCTGCTTTGCGTGGGATCTTTGCCTGTGCCGGGGACGCGTTAGTCCGTGAACCACCGCCGATCAAACCCGATTGACAGTATAACTACGCTCTTATTTCACAAAGGAAACAATTGCAGAAGCGACAATCCCGACCAAGCGAGATTATGGCTCTTCTCGAGATTAAAACCAAGTTTAATCTGGAGGAAAGAAAGGAAAAGAATCACAAACCTTTCGAAGGACTTTCTTTATGAAAGTATTCGCCAAGATCTGATGATTCTCCTCTAAAATTCGTGGTTAGCTGGATAATTTGACAGCATCTCCCTTTTTCAACTTCAGATCCTCTTGAAAGAAGACCCTAGTTTTCTATTTATAGACTTTTGGAGACATGTTTTTGGATAAGAATTGATGTTTAATTGTTATTTGCAGTTAATAACCGCTTAAACGCATTTAGGGATAGTCTCAAAACAGTTAGGGAGGCCCTGGGATGAAAGAATCCTTAAAAATTATCGAAATCTGTGTTTTGGGAGTATTGGGAGTCAAAACAGTCGTGGTGGCTCGGAACTATGCGAGCCACCATTTGGTGGCTCGGAACTATGCGAGCTCGGAACTGTGCGATTTACCATTTGGTGGCTCGGAACTGTGCGAGTCACCATTTGGTGACTCACATGGGTGCGAGCCACCATTTGGTGGCTCGCATGGGTGCGAGCCATCATTTGGTGGCTCGCACTTATGCAGGCCTCCTAGCCTGTTTTGTTCATCCTTTTTGATATTTCGGCCATTTGTGACTCCTCAAGTTCGTTTGTTTTGCATACGGTTCATCGTTTCACTGACTTGCACATTTTACTGATCCACTTCGTACGCTCACTGGTGGTGGATAAATTTCCTTGACTCGGATAATAACGTTTACTGTCTTCTCGTTGTCTTGAACTGTGTTTGGGCAACTATAGGTAATTTTTGACGCCTACAGTATCGAAGAGTTTAGTAACATGACCCCTATCAATGAAATCCAAAGTCCTTGGGTTATGACCCCCTTTGGACCTATGTAGTGCACGTGTTCGGTCATAGTAATAATTACTCAAATAACCCTTCTTATTGTAATAGTACAATAAAATAGATGCATTTATTTATGATGACCATATGAATGTGCACGAGAAATATTTTTAAATAATTGTGGTCTTTTTGAAATATTTTGCAATTTTAAAAATTTTTGCAAATCAAAATAAATTTCTGCCAAATGGCCAAAACAACCACAGTAATCACACTTAAACATATTTACATGCTTATAACGAACATTGTGTGCTTGTGTATGTGTGCGTTGTGATAAAGCTTGATGGGATGCACAAGAAGTAACATTATTGGATTTGATGGATTTTTGTGCATCATAACAAAATTTAGCTAAATGGCCTTTACGATCGCAAATAGTACATTTATAAATTTTGCTATACATATGTGTATAGTGAGTGCGTGGTTTGAAAAAATTTACATGTGACTTTGCACATATGTCTATAAGTTTCTTATTATTATCAATGAATTTGTTTAAGGTTGAATCTAGAGAAGATATACAGTTACTCATAAGATTCAACTCATTATTGGCACATATGCATTGCTATTAGAAGTAGAACAAACATGATTCTTTTTAAATGAATTAAATTCATTTCTAATGGATTCTACCTCTATCATGGCATCATTTTTGTCATGATTTAAGCTAGCAATATTCAAAGTCGAAGAATCATGATCCATAATTTTTATTATTTTCTTTGAGGATCACTTTTTCTTTAGCAATAGTATCAAATTTTATTGCTAACAAATCATGATCGGATTTTAACTGTACATGCTTTCTTTTTAAATTTACGAAGTTTTTATGCAACTTATTGTAGGCATGCATCAATATCTCATATGCACATGCGAGTTCATTAATGGATAAGTCATTATCGAAATCGGACTCACATACCTCACTAGGGCTATCGCCTAGTGGCCATGTGCATGATGAAGCTTTATTTTCACTTGAAGCGGACTCCACTGGAATGACCTGGAGTTCCTTCAAATTGCCTTGATGTACCTCTATGTATTTCCATATTGTGTAGGCACTATCAAAATGAGCATGTTTGTTCGAAGTAGATGATTCAAAAACTTTAAGTAAAAATCCTAATAATAACTTGTTCATTGTAATCATCTTTTTTATCATAATTACTCTACTTGGATTTCTCCAATGTGAGCACAATATAAGCACTATCAATTACTTCTCATAAATCAATATGTTTAGATCTAACAAATATTTTAAATCTAAAACACCATTGAGCATATGAGAAAGCATTGAATAAACGAGCAACATTAATATCATAGCCTAAACTAAGTGCACCATGCAAGTCCATAATTATGATGCAAGTAAGAAATAATCACAAAACTAGATTAGCAATAAATCAAAGTGAGGATCTTTGACTCAAGGCGATTAAGCCACAGAAATAATCACAAAACTAGATTAGCAATAAATCAAAGTGAGGATCTTTGACTCAAGGCGATTAAGCCACAAATCAAAGAGCACCAAGCTCTTAGCAATAAATCAAAGTGAGGATCTTTGACTCAAGGCGATTAAGCCACAAATCAAAGAGCACCAAGCTCAGATACCAATTAAAAGTACCCTAAAAGGGGGTGAATAAGGTAATTTGTTAATCTAATCCGATATGGATACCAAATTAAAACTTATTAACTAATATCCTAGCAAATATGATGTGCAACAAGTTATGTGCAAGGATATGTAATAAAACAACAGGCGATATAAACATGTACACAAGATATAAGAAAGATAGTATGCAAATGACAATCACAGACAAAACGATATGATCACGGAGTTCGGTCACCCTCGACATACGTCTCCACTCTTCACCATTGAGGAGAATCTTCACTATCTTAAAAACAACTACACAATCGATTTTCCAAGTTCACCAAAAACTTTTACAACTCACACAATTGTCAATACACAATACACTACTCTAAGTGTTGGCATAGCCTGTGTCATCTTCCTCATGTGTTTGGATTTACCACCTCTCACTAGGCTTTACTACCAACGCCACTCCTCTCGGAATTGACCCCGTCTCTCCCAACCACTTATATAAGTGTCCTTGTGTATTACTAGTGTTCTCAATAATGATAAGCTCAAATAAATATTTGTTCTCTAACAAGGACGAGAATGAACTCTATGCTCACTAAATGATACAACTCCATAACCCAAATGTATGCAATATGTAAAATACTACAGCTCAATGGTTGTGTTTGTAAGCGACGAATAAAATAAAATTTAAGTCAAATCAATCTAGTATAAATATATAAGAAACAAAATGATAAATAGCTAGAAGATGAATTAAGAAAACTTCTCCAAGAATTAGAGATGCAAGTGTTGAGGATGAAAGACTCAAGCTTGAAATTGAAACCCTTCTCTTGTGAAAACCTCTTCACAAAAACAAAATTTTGATCTTTTAACACTTCAAAAAACAGCCCAAAAACACTTGTAAAACTCTTGAGAAAAACCAAAGAATGAGGGGTATTTATACCCTCAAAAACCAAGCAGCCAAAAACTAGCCGTTATGCAGAAATAGCTGATATGTCGACTGGCGATGTGTATCGTTTGACTGATAATGTGACAGTTGGCTAAACTGGCAGATTCTAAAATTTTGCGTAACTGACTTTCTAAAATTAATTTAAAATAGCAAATAAACTCCAAAAATTATGAAAGTTTGGGAAATGTTTCTACACATGAAGATAAACATGTTAGAGAAAGAAATTCTAAAATATCACTTCCTATTTGTGAGAAATTACTCTTTTAAAACAGATATTCTAGATTCTAAAAACTGCGGAACATTTAATTTTGTAAATATTCGATTTAGCATAGTAAATCAACTCTAAAAATGATAAAACTTTGGAAAATATTTATACATGTGATAGTGAACATATTAGAAAAATATTTTTCAAATTGTATTTCCCATTTATGAAAACTCATGTATTTTACAAACCGTTCAAAAATACGAAAACGTTAAAACTTGATTTTAATGAAATTTTTTCAAACAATTTTTAAAACACTTTAAAATAGATTTATATACTTGAAGAAAGATATAAATCCATGTTGTTAAGTCTATAATCTAAAATGGTGATAAATCAAAATAAACAATAAATCAAAATAAATTTGTGTGTATGAATTTTGAGCTCTAAGCCTAAACACATAAAGTATAAACCTAAAACACTATACCTAAGCAATTTGAACTTTAATTAAGCTCGTCTTGGTTGCAGATGAAGCGATAATGAATTTTGACTTGAATCACGATGGCTTCATTCCTATTTTCCCTCAAACCTTCTTTGAATATCATCATGAACATGCAAATCTAACCAACCTCTAACAGAGGATATTTGTGTAGATTACCTAACAAAACAAATGCAATCACTCAACATACAATGTTAGGAATTGTTTATTAATCATCAAAACTAGATTAGATAATAGGCTCATAAACATGAGACCTAACAAAGGGTCTAAATCCATGGATAGGGTGGTGTGAGATAATGTACTCAAGCATCCACGTTCCCTATGCTCTTCTCACCTTAAAGTATTAAATCAAAGAGGTGTTTGTGGCTTCTAAAAATTCTCATTCTTTGTAAGAAGTTGTGTAGTTGGATTTTAGATAAACATTAATTGATTGACAACTCAACTAATAATTAAGAGAGTGATGTTTCATGGTGAATTTTCTTAATATTCCATTAAAGTTTGTTAGATGTTTAGCTTGAAACATCAGTCGTAATTCCCAAGATTAATCTCCAAACTTGATACTTGAAGATAAGAAATAATATTACTTTGTAGAACTTCCATTATCAGTCTCAATTTCTTAAAGCTGTAGACATATGACGTCACATGATGTCACCTGTAGGCGTATAAAATTGCTTATAGGTCCCTTAACACAGCTCAGCACGGTGATACGACAAATCAACGAACCGTCGGGTGACGTATCTAAACGCGAGCGTTAGTCCGCAATACTGAAGCCAAGTGACACGCGATGAATGAGGTGACGAGGCTAACGAACCGCACGCAAACAATGGAATAGATCCACTCGCGTGCAGAATCAAGCTAACAGTTCGGTGAGTCAACGAGTCATCCAACCATAGAACGGATTTGAACTCAAACACCGAGGTGGATTTACTGCCATATTAGGATTCGGACTGTCAAATCAGAGTCCGGATCAACAACGAAGCGCAAAACCGGACAACGGACACAACACGGCAACACCTGGAGGACTCGGCCAAAACCGAGCCACCTCTAGGTGGCTCGGCCAAAGCCGAGCCACCTCTAGGTGGCCGGCCCAGATCTGTGCCAAGGCACAGATCTGACAGCCTATAAATAGAGGGCTTGAGCTTATTTTTTGAGGGTTGGAACTTTTGGAGGCGAAGCTCTGCTGGATTGAAGGCTTAAAACTTAAAAAGATTGAAGCTTTAGAACTTTGAAGACTTGCTCTTTCAGATCCGGTGCTCAGCGATCTTCCGAGTCAAATAAGGCAGGAGTTCGAGAGGGATCGGATCTGAGATCTACACAGTAACCCTCCGGATCAAAGCTTGGCCTTTGATCCCGAGAAGGCGATTATTTCCTTGGTGAATTAATCCCCCCGGCTATTATTTCCTTCGTGAAATAATACCTGTCATACCGTGTAGATCTGACCGGATCTAGATCGTGCGGTAGTCCACGGATAAACCCCGACGTTGGCAAAGAACCCACAAAAGCGAGTGACCGCAAAACAGGAGCTCGTGATTCGTTCGAAAGGAAAGTTGTAATCTTTTTTCTTTTCTTTGATTTTGTTGTAATCGGATCTTATAAAAAGACCGGATCTTTTGTAATAAAAAAGCAATTACTTGAGAGAACAATGACGTCAATGAAGAACACAATTTTTCCCGCGAACAATCTGGCGACCACAGTGGGAGCCACCAATCTCGCTGCCGAGATCGTCATGTCGCAGCCGCGGATCTCAATCCCGGTCGAGGAGGAGGTCGAATATGAATTCGATCAGGCCAAGTTCGAGGAGTATCTGTTATCCTCGTCCGGATCCACCTCCCCCCGTAAGTCCAAGAAGTTCTCCTCCAGGAGAAAAGTTCGTTGGTACGAAGAAGTACAGAATGCCAACGATGCTCTCACCCCAACTGATGCCAAAGTCGCATCGGGTGAAGTTCCACAGCTCCTCCAAGCCGCCAACGAACGAATGGATCCGGGTCAAACAGAACCGTTCGACACTTGAAGAGCGGATTCACAAACGCCGCGCATTACTCGCACAAGCAAAAATTCTTGTGCAGGAGGCCAAGAAATTGGAGGAAGAAAGAGTGGCCAAAAAGCCATCACCAACCCGCCAAGTATGGAGGCCGAAGCAGCCTCCAACAAAAGTTTAACCACCGGCGAATCAACCCAAGCCGCCGATGATTCTAGTAATTACTTCGGGAGATCACGCAGAATCATCCCGAAAGAAGAAGCCAGTTTTAGAGCACCTCGGTCCACTTCCCGATGAGCGAGGCAAGGCTCCAGTTCAAGAGCGTTTGGGCCCGATGAAGAAGCCCCGGACGACTCAACATGCTGGGGGTCACCGCCATCCTCAACATGCCAAAGAAATCATGGCAGCTACGCGCACCAATTTGCGCATTGAGGTCCAGGAGCCCGCTGAAAATTCACGCCCACAAAGGCATGTTTCGAGGCGTGTAACTTTTGAAAGCCCAAAGAAGGCAGCTCGCCCTCAGAAGGAAACGTTATCGTCCGATGACGGTAGTGTTATACCTGAGAAGTCGTGCCAACACACGATAGGTTACTCCGACCGTCAAGCCGACGAGTTATACTATTGTGATGGGAACATGAGGAAAACCAGGAAGAGGAGTCCTCAAAGACCAGAGACTCAATGCCCCTGTTCCAAACTCATTCGGGCGGTATTATCTGAGTGTAACTGCATCAAGACGGTCCCCAAAAGAGTTTCGGTTTTCAAAAGGCTCAGCACCGAAACGCCAAAACCCAGGCCTAGGCGCTTCCGACGAAGAAGAACGGTGGTTGAAGACGGAGAATTTCCGAGAGTCACCACTAACATGACCAGCAGAGGGACATCGGCACGGGATAATCTCGAGTCAATTCTGAAAGCATCCCAGCGTATAACCCATCTGTAGTCTGGAGCCATCAAACGAAAAACTTACGGTAGGGTTCGGACAAGGGTACCTTCAGAAGATGAAGAGTCGGATGCCGGTTCGGCGGTCGCATCTGACAACATAGTATCCAGCGAGGGGCAACCCCGCGAGGCACTTATGATACGTGCAGAACAAGTGGCCAAGATGCTCGAAGAAGCCATGGCTAAACAACAGGAAACCTTCAGGTTCAAAATGCAGATGGCCATGCAGAATATGAGAGAAATGCATGAGCAACAAATTCAAGCACTGGTGAACCAGCAAGGCGAACCAAGTCGTCGTAACCAGGTTCATCAAGAAGATGAGGATACGAATGCGAATGAAGTTCACAATGCCACTAATCCTCCCGTCAATGCAGGGGGTGGTAACGAGAATGCTAGCGAAAACACAGATGAAAGCCTGAAAATTAAAAACCTCGAGAGCAAAATCAATACATTGATTTCCGCTCAAGAGACGAAAAATACGGGCATTCCTTGTCCATACCCAAGAGAGTGGGAATCAATCCCATATCCGGCGAAGTTCAGTCTAATTAACTTCACGCCGTTTAATGGGATGGGTTCACCCACTCAGCATTTGATTTGGGGTTATCTCTGGTAATGAGCCTCTGATGGTACGGTCCTTTGTTGGCACTCTTCGTGGAGCCGCCTTCGATTGGTATCGCCGTCTCAAGCCAGGAAGTGTGAATAGCTGGGATGACATGGAGACTAAATTCCTCGCTAACTTCTTCGACGACGACACCGAGATATCCATCGGGTCGTTGCTCGACGAGAAACAAAAAGACGGGGAATTGGTTGATACCTTCGTCAAAAGGTTCCGGAACAAGGCGATGAACTGTCGGGATCCGATTACTGAGGAATTCATTCTCCAGACTTGCCACAACAACCTCGCATTGGACGTGCTGGAAGCAATGGGGACAGCTCCATCCAAAACATGGAAGGATTTGAAGGTCCGAGGAGAGCAAGCCGAGCGGTTCCTAAAAAGGAAGAAGGCGGAAAGAGGCCAACAGGCGACGAATGCTCCACAGCAGAATTTTGTCCCACGGGGGAAAGGTAAAGCACATGCTAATGCAGTTGATGCTAATCAAAATTTCCAATTGCAACCTCAGCAACAGCAGCAGCCACAAGCGCCACAACAATCTCGGTCGCAATGGCAACAACGGCCTCAGAAGCAGAAATCTTCGGAGCCGAGGTTTCCTAAAGTGTACTCCTTCAAAGATGACGAAGTTCCCGGCATCTTTAAGTACCTATTGGAGAATAATAAAATCCAGCTGCCGGCGATCGTAGATCAAGAAGGGGCTAGCAAAGTGACAGATCCAAAGTATTGCGCATACCATAGAGCGGTCCATCACCCTACCAAGTCGTGCTACCACCTCAAGGACAAGATCCAGGCGCTAATTGATGTAGGCGTCATAACCCCGAAGCCGTCCAAGAATGTCGGAGCGAACGCAGTGTCAATCAGCTTTGGATCGGTGCCCACAACATGGTTCAAACCAGAGCGCATCACCAAAGTAGGAATAAAGACAGTGAACGATGACCCACATGGACAGCGACAAAAAGGACTTGTGCCACACACAGCCCCAAACGGCGAAATCCTCTGGGTTCATCCCGATCTCATTGAAGACGAACAGTGGGCGACTTCCTCGAGAAGAAAGGGTAAAGGCAAGTCCTGCAATACTACATCCATAATCTTCGAGGAGGATGGCGATGAAGCTCCTACTTTCCCGATCTCTGAAGAAGAACAAGAAGTCTTCGCCAGTAGAAGCGGAAATGAGTATCACTACAATTATCCACCACCTAGTGAGCAGGGGGTGAATAAACGGGGACCAGCCAAGACTCTTACGGAGATGTGGGTGATTACGAGTCTTACACCAGGCGAAGAGGCGTTGTCCAAGGAAACCAGGGAGGCCTTGCAAGAAGCTTTGGCCAATTCAGAGGTGTTTCTGACTCAAATCAAGCCGGTGCCTGAAGAGCCAGAACCGCTAAGTCAACACTGCAATATAGCGATTAAGAACCTTCCCTGCATTACTTTCACCAAAGAGGATATGCAGACGAAGAATTCAAACCATGATCGACCCCTATATTTCATTGGGTACATTGGCTCCAGCAAAGTCAACCGAATCCAAGTGGATCCGGGTTCTGCTGTGAGTATTATGCCGCTTTGCTTGATGCATTTCCTCGACATTCCAGTTAGCAAGTTGGCGTCCACAGGCACTGTTATCTATGGATTCAACACTAGCGGGTCAAGACCCTTGGGTAAGATCCGGGTAAAGTGTCAAATGGGAGATTTGAAGACAGAAGTCACATGTTATGTGATCGATGCCGAGACTTCGTATAACTTACTATTGGGTCGACCTTGGATCCATAGTAACGTTATAATCCCCTCAACTCTCCATCAGTGTTTGAAATATGTCGACGCTGATAATAAAGTTAGGACGGTGGTCGCGGATAAGCAACCATTCAAAGGGTATGAGAATTATTTCACTGATTCTCTCCTTTATGGTAATGAATCCGACACTGAATCATCGGCCCATGGCACGGACAGCGGAGAAGAAGCTGATACCGAGGCCGGATTTGATTACAATGGAGGTTATGTTTTAAACGACATTATAGCCTTTGTAATCAACCTTGACGATGAACAAACGTCAGAGGGCAGTTGTAACTGGCAACTTGCCAATAATGAAATAAATAACGATTTAGAGTACTCCCTGTCTCTTGATGATGTAATAAAAGGACTGTATGATAATCCCGATTTGTAAGGAACGCCTCCAGCATTCTTTCGGAACAACCATGGTCATCCCGAACAAAATAAGAGGCGCAAAAGAAGTGATTTACGGTAAAGGAAAAATCTCTCCATTACCAGATCATTTCTTAAGGGAAGATGAGGATGATGACAAACCTGGTCGGCATTTATCTAAGTATAGTCCGGAAGCGCGCAAGCTCATGGAAAAGCAGGGATATGATTTCACACTCGGAGAAGGTTTATACTTCGATCGAGGTCCTCGTATTCCAGCCAAAGCAGCATATGTACCAAAAGGGAAACCGGGCAATTATTATAAATACAAACGAGGTTTAGGGTATGAATCTTCTTCAGAAGACGAATGTTGCTGATTAATCAATGACCAATCATCAGGGCAATACAAAGATGGGTACCCGTCAGATTCTCCGGAATGGGATTCCGATACAAGTCTGGGGGAAGCATTCAAGGTCCTAATGGTGAACATGGCTACAGCTGATCCGTTCACAATGGAGGACGATGATCAAATGCCAACATGGGAAGACCCATGGGTTCACCACCTGAACATGCAGTATGGTGATAGGTTCGAACAGAGAGAACCCCCCACTGAAGATAAAATAGTCCAAGTTAACATGGGTGACGAGGCCAACCCAAAGCCTATATTCATCAGCGATAGTCTTCCCCCAAATGAGAAGGAGGAATTAATCGCTCTCATCAGGGAATATATTAACGTCTTCGTATGGAACTATGAGGATATGCCAGGACTCGACCCCAATGTGGTAATGCACCGCCTCGATATCAAGTCGGATGCCAAACCTGTCAAACAACAGCAAAGATGGTTTCGTCCGCAGATTATGGAAGCCATTGAGGCAGAGGTTAAGAAATTGATCGAATCAGGATTTATCCGAGAGGAGCAACATCCAGACTGGCTAGCCAATATTGTTCTAGTCATGAAGAAGAACGGTAAAATCAGGATTTGCATCGACTTCAGGGACCTGAATGCGGCATGTCCAAAAGACGACTTTCCTCTCCCAATCACGGATGTCATTATCGACAATACATGCGGATTTGAGAGAATGTCTTTTATGGATGGTTTTTCAGGATATAACCAAATCAAGATGCACGCAGGTGACGAGAAGCATACAGCGTTCAAAACGTCCCTCGGTGTCTTTTGCTACACAGTGATGCCTTTCGGTCTAAAGAACGCAGGCGCCACATACCAGCGAGCAATGCCCAAGATTTTCCAAGAACATCTCAGTAAAACAGTCGAATGCTACGTTGATGATTTGGTTGTAAAAAGCCGCAACAAAGAAGATCACATCAAGGACTTGAAGACGATGTTCGATCTCATGAGGAGTCATCAATTGAAGATGAACCCCACTAAATCGTTCCTTGGAATGTCCAGCGGAAAATTCGTTGGATTCGTCGTCACCACAAAAGGTATACATATCGATCCTGATAAGGTGAAGGCGATACACGAACTGCAACCCCCTAGAAATATAAGAGAGCTCAGAGGATTGCAGGGGCGTTTAGCTTACATCCGGTGGTTCATCTCAAATCTTTCTGGGAAATACCAACCATTCTCTAAGCTAAACAAGAAAGGGGTGTCATTTATTTAGGACGACGCCTGCCAAAAAGCATTCGAAGATATCAAAACATATCTGACGAATCCTCCTGTTCTCGTTGCACCAAAATCAGGTAGACCGTTCTTGATTTATCTCAAGGCGATGAACCACTCGATAAGTGCATTACTAGCACAAGACGATGATAATGGTCACGAGCAGGCAGTCTATTATCTAAGTCGGACCTTGATAGGAGCCGAGTCTCAATATCCGATGATTGAGAAAGAATGCCTCGCATTGGTATTCGCAATGCAAAAGATGCGGCATTACTTGGTTGGACAGACGATTTACGTCATTTCCAACGTTAATCCAGTACGGGTATTTATGACGCAACCGGCCTCTATGAATTGGCGGTTAGCGAAATGGGCCATTCTCTTGTCCCAATATGATTTGCACTTCAAGCAACAGAAGTCGATCAAAGGACAAGCGATTTGCGATCTTTTGGCGGCAAACCCGACCACAGATACGACAGAAGTATATGATGACTTGCCGGATGAAACCCACGAGGTTAACACTACGTCGCACCAACAAGTATGGCAATTATACTTTGATGGTGCTTTGAGAGCAGTTAATAGGGCAATAACCCCCGGATGTTCTACAGTCTCCTTCGGGGTTGGAGTTGTCTTAATTTCCCCGGGGAAGCATGTGATGCCTCGGGCGTATTCGTTGACTAGTCCGTGCTCCAATAACGTAGCCGAGTACAACGCGCTTCTCATCGGACTCAGTTTCACCAAAGAGCTGGGGGTCAAATATCTCGAAGCTTTTGGGGATTCTCAATTGATAGTCAACCAAGTCCGTGGAGAGTATGAAGTCAGGAACCAAGACCTGATCCCGTACCACCAGGAGGCCATCAATGAAGAATTCTTTATTGAATACATCCCTCATCTCCAGAACGCTTATGCGGATGCATTGGCAGCACTAGCGGTATCACTTGCGCAGCCTCCCGAAACTGAGTTGTTAGTCACAGTGAGGACGCATCAACTCTGCATACCCATATACGATATGGATATTGAAGAGGAAGATGACGGAAACATTAACGCCAATGAGGTGAATTCAACTCAAATTGGGTCTGAGTCCCGAGATTAGCGTTTTCCCATCATTGACTATGTCCAATATGGTATTTTGCCAGAGGATGTAAAAGAAAGAGAATCAATCCGCCGAAGAGCACCAAGATTCTTCTATAATACCGAGACCCATACGTTATACCGTAGAGGGTACGATGGTTTATTACTCCGATACCTTTCGAACAAAGAAGCAGAAGAAGTTCTTAAGGAAGCACACGAAGGAGAATGTGGTGCGCATCAGCCTGGTCCCAAACTGTATGATCGCATCAGGAGAATGGGATATTTTTGGTCAACGATGGTTCGTGACGCAATCGAATACGCCCGAGAATGTCATGCTTATCAGATACATGCAAATTATATGCATCAACCACCAGAGCATTTACACACGTCAACCACGTCTTGGCCGTTCGAGACATGGGGTATGGACATTGTCGGTACTATTTTTCCCCCTTCAGTCAAAGGTGATCGATTCATTCTTGCAATCACGGATTACTTTTCAAAGTGGGCTGAAGCTTAGAGAAGTAAAGACGAACAACGTCATCAATTTCATCAAGCATCATGTCATATACCGACATGGCGTGCCAAGACGGATCATTCATGACAACGGTCCACAGTTCATAAGCAACGCCTTCATCAGGTTTTGTGACAAGTTCAAAATTGAAGATGTTTCGTCGACAGCTTATTATCCCGCTGCGAATGGATTAGCTGAGGCGTTCAACAAAACGATTATTAAAATTCTGTCAAAGCTCGTGAAGACCAATAAACGAGACTGGGACGATAAACTCGGTGAAGCACTCTGGGCTTATCGTACCACCATACGCACACCTACAGGAACCACCCCGTATTCGTTGGTATACGGATGTGAAGCTGTGCTACCATTAGAGATTCAAATCCCATCCCTTCGGATCGCTCTCGCAACCGAGATGACGACAGAAGAACAACATCAAAAACGTCTCGAGGAACTCGAGAGGTTGGATGAAAAGCGCTTGGAATCTCAACAACACATTGAGTTCTATCAAGCCAGAATATCTAGGGCTTTTAACAAAAGAGTCCGACAGAGAAGCTTCAATAAAGGAGATCTGGTCCTCGCTGCTCGCCGATCGATAATCCTCAACTCCAAGAAGAAAGCCCAAGTGGGAAGGACCGTTTGTGATAGACACAGTCTACTCAAACAGTGCATATCGCCTGATTACTCAAGAGGGCGACAGGCAATTAATGCCAATAAATGGGAAGTTTCTGAAAAAGTACTATCCCTAGTACATTCAGGATAACTCATTTATCGGGAAGTTTCTTGAAGAATATTACACTTAATATTCTAGAGGATAACCCAAAATTATTTTTCACCACCAAAATCCCTCACGGATCAATTCCAATGGACAGTGAGTCCACCAAAAAAAAAATGTCTTTCTGGCCCTCTTGACTCTTTTCATGAACAAGAGGTCCACCTTCAGTTCGGAGTCCCCTTTCGATAAACGAAAGAACTCCCTTTCTTTTCTCTTTGGTTAAGCCTTCTCATGGTTATAACCGAAGTTGAAATTCCACTTCGATAAACGAAGAACTCATCTTCCGAGTTTAGATAACCCATCCTATAAAAGGCAAGTTTATCTAAATTTTCCAGATTCTCGGAGTGGACACCCCACTTCTAGTTTCTTCTTCGCTGGAAATAGAATATAAAATTCTTCCTTTCCAGAATCAAGGAATAGAATATAAAATTCTTCCTTCCTTGTATTCGGGTTCGCCTTCACCCTAAAAGAAGACCGGGAAATAGAATATAAAATTCTTCCTTTCCCGCACTAACCTTTTCCAAAAATTTATCAATTTAGGATTCATCCTAGGAAGTTTATCCCGAATCCTAAGCAGAGATAAGTCTGCGCCTAACACGCGCTGCCGGTTTAGTCTTTCTTCGTAGAAAAAGACACCAGAGTTCGGATCTGGGGTATTCTATCCTGAAACCTAAGCAGGGATAAGTCTGCGCTTAACCCACACTGCCGGTTAATTCTTAACTGTTAAAAAGAACACCCGCCCACATATTTAACATTGTGGCAGGTTGTTATTAATAACACCAAAATCCATGCCTTACACGCATGGGGAATTTCATCCTGAATCCTAAGAAAGGATATGCCGACGCCTAACACGCGTCGCCGGTTTAGTCTTTTACTGATTGAAAAAGACACCAGAATACCAGTCTGGAGCATTTTATCCTGAAGCCTAAGTAGGGATAAGTCAGCGTCTAATACACGTTGCTGGTTAGCCTATTCCCATAACAATGGCGAAGTCTACGTATTCGAAGTCGTAGCAGCGAGTCTCAGAGAATTCACTCTCTTAGCACAACGTTACATGCGGAACGGATTTAGATAATCCGCATGCTAGCCCGACTCAAACGGTAGTCGGTAAAGGCTAATCAAATCCGTTGAAGGCTGGAGATTAGCCAAAAATCCTAAAGTCAACGCCTAACACGCGTCGCCGGGTAGTCTATTCCCGTGAGAAAGACGAAGTCTACGTATTCAATATCGTAGAACTAAGAGCGTTAACTCTCTTAGCACAACGTCATATACGGAACGGATTTAGATAATCCGCATGCTAGCCCAACTCAAACGGTAGTCGGTAAAGGCTCATCAAACCCGTTGATGGCTGAGGGTTTGCCAAAAATCCTATAAATGCGAGGGTCACTGACGCATCAGCTTCATTAGTTGGTCTCGTGATTTGAGCATCCAACGACTTCGGGATGAGATCTGTATCCGCACAGCATTTGGGACCGCCACGCTCCAACACCTTTAAGAGCTTAAACTGTGTAGACCCAAGGTTAACGCGTGACAATGAAAGTCAACACATATCGATGCAAAACCCTAGGGTCAACGCCGGTCAACGCATAACCCTAGGTCAACGCCAGTCAACGCGTTACGATCAAACAGTCAACGTACGACGTTTGAAACCCTAGGGTCAACGCCGGTCAACGCGTAACCCTAGGTCAACGCCAGTCAACGCGTTGCGATCAAACAGTCGACGTACGACGTTCGAAACCCTAGGGTCAACGCCGGTTAACGCGTAACCCTAGGTCAACGCCAGTCAACGCGTTGCGATCAAAAGTTAACGTTCGACGATTCGAAACCTTAGGGTCAACGCCGGTCAACGCGTAGCCCTAGGTCAACGCCAAGCAACGCGTTGCAAACGAAAGTCAACGTTGAGTACAAACTATTTCCTATTTTTGGTTTAGAAGTTTCTGGAGAATATTTTTCTAAAAATATTCTTAAGGATAACTCAACAACACCACGCCGGACAACGCGTCGCAAATAAAGACTCAACGCCAACACTCGAGGGTCAGTTCTATGTTGAACCAACAAACACGAGCTAAAGATCAGAAAATTAGGAACCGACTTCAAATTCGAAATTCCGACAACGGTCAGACAATAAATGCAGCACCGGAAACCTTACAGACATTCGACAAAACACCGAACAGCCTGAAGGATTGAAGGAATCAAGAATAGAAGCTATTTCAAAGTCCCGTCATACCAATTGAAGGTTGGGGCAATCATATCCAAAGCATTCCAGACTCTTCTATAAAAGAACGAGGCTGAAATACTTTGGAGGGGGTATCTGTAGGCGTATAAAATTGCTTATAGGTCCCTTAACATAGCTCAGCACGGTGATTCAACAAATCAACGAACCATCGGGGGACGTATCTAAACGCGAGCGTTAGTCCGCAATACTGAAGCCAAGTGACACGCGACGAATGAGGTGACGAGGCTAACGAACCGCACGCAAACAATGGAATAGATCCACTCGCGTGCAGAATCAAGCTAACAGTTCGGTGAGTCAATGAGTCATCCAACCATAGAACGGATTTGAACTCAAACACCGAGGCGGATTTACTGCCATATTGGGATTCGGACTGTCAAATCAGAGTCCGAATCAACAACGAAGCGCAAAACCGGACAACGGACACAATACGGCAACACCTGGAGGACTCGGCCAAAACCGAGCCACCTCTAGGTGGCTCGGTGGCCGAGCCACCTATAGGTGGCTAGGTGGCCGAGCCACCTCTAGGTGGCCGGCCCAGATCTGTGCCAAGGCACAGATCTGAGAGCCTATAAATAGAGGGCTTGAGCTCATTTTTTGAGGGTTGGAACTTTTGGAGGCGAAGCTCTGCTGGATTGAAGGCTCAAAACTTAAAAAGATTGAAGCTTTAGAACTTTGAAGAATTGCTCTTTCAGATCTGGTGCTCGGCGATCTTCCGAGTCAAATAAGGCAGGAGTTCGAGAGGGATCGGATCTGAGATCTACAGAGTAACCCTCCGGATCAAAGCTTGGCCTTTGATCCCGAGAAGGCGATTATTTCCTTGGTTAATTAATCCCCCCGGCTATTATTTCCTTCGTGAAATAATACCCGTCATACCGTGTAGATCTGACCAGATCTAGATCGTGCGGTGGTCCACGGATAAACCCCGGCGTTGGCAAAGAACCCACAAAAGCGAGTGACCACAAAACAGGAGCTCGTGATTCGTTCGAAAAGAAAGTTGTAATCTATTTTCTTTTCTTTGATTTTGTTGTAACCGGATCTTATAAAAAGACCGGATCTTTTGTAATCAAAAAGCAATTACTTGAGAGAACAATGACGTCAATGAAGAACACAATTTTTCCTTTGTAATCAAAAAGCAATTACTTGAGAGAACAATGACGTCAATGAAGAACACAATTTTTCCCGCGAACATCACCTAAAGCGGACACCAATCACTAGTAGAAAAACGAGCAACCTAGACAAAAAATTCCATCTAGGTTGCTCCATTTCTCGTCTAGGTTGCTCTACTTAGACGGATTTCCGTCTAGTTTACTCCGTCTAGTCTGATTCCGTCTAGGTTAAGGCAACCTAGAAGGATATCAACCTAGACAGAATGTGAAAAATCGTCTAGGTTGCTTCCGCTATAGTAGTTTTTTTTGCAGAATGTACGTTGCCCGCTATATAATATCCAACCCCAAATCACGTTCATATCCAACACAATCTAATTATATTTCAATATCAAATATAATTATATTCAAATAATACATTCACAAAAATATTAGAGCGAAACATAAATTATTTACATAAACAATAACTAATTTTCACACGTTACAGATTTATACAATGAAAGAGTTCGTGAAAGCCATGAGAAAGGTAAATTTAAAGATGTGAAGAGAAGTAGAGACAAAGTAGTATTATTCCCAATCAGAATCAAAGAAATCGGCATCCTTCATCTCAGAGTGGTATACATTCTTTAGACGCATGTCCTCCTCTTGTATCAATACCAGATAAAAAAATCCAAATAAGAAACAGAAATTCCAATAGAACAAACCAATGAAATATAAAACATAAGCCAAAAAACACAATATATCAAAAATGAACGAACAGGGGAACGAGATACTCTGTTATAATGGGGATATACATACCTACACAATAATGTTAAAACTAAAATATTTCATGAAAATAGCCATAAACTTTTTAATGCTGATATCAGGCACTGGTTTTTGAAAAGGTGGCTTACACTCAACTAATATGTTGTAATGTTACAATAGCCACATATTGACATATTTGAATGGCATCATCAATGCAATTGCCCTTGGATTCTTTTCTACATTCTTAAAGATATAGATCCATAAGATTCAAAAACTTCACAGGATTAAGAAGAAAATAGGAGGATCATATACATCCAAATGCATGGGATGCATATAAACACAGTAAGTCACGTGACAGAATGCTTCTAAATACAACTCTTTAATTCTCCACCATTCACTGTTTAAGGAAACCCACGCTGTATTTTGTATGTGATTGTGCATGATATGGAAACATGGATGATAGCTGTTGGGAGATTACCCAGATTTCCCTAGTGCCAGATTTAAGAGAGTGAAAATAAAATGCACAAAATTGGGGGACACGCAAGATTTACGTGGTTCGGTACAAACTTGCCTACGTCCACGGGCTGCTGCAGATATTTCACTATGAAGAGAAATTTTACAACACTCTAAATATTCTCAAAACCCAATCCCACTCTGAAAATTGCTCACAATTTTCTCTCACAAAGACTTTTCTCTAAGCCTCTCTTTTTTCTCTCTTGCTCTTCTATAAGAGAAGTTGTTTCTGGGATGAGTTTTCCTTAAGAGTTTGGGGGCCTATTTATAGTGTTTGGAAAAACACTATGCACTAATAATTTATTAGTGGTGGGGCCCGCGATGGGGCCCGACTATATTTTTTTCTTTGCTCTGGGGCCCGTGGTTCACTCCTTTCGGTGGCTTTTACATTTTTGTCAAGATTGGCTGCCCCCTTGCTTTCGGTGGCAGCAACAATTGACTAACAATCTCCTACTTGAAGACTGATTTCAATCTGTCCTCACATCTCGATCTATGCAGCAGCTCTTCCCCGGTTTTGTTATTATTGCAGACCAACTGAAGCTGAACACAGCTTCAGTTTGTCAGTAGTCACCGTCTTTGTCAGCATGTCTGCCAGATTTTGTGCTCCACTGATCTTTTCAAGCTTCAAAATTTCATCTTCCAGAAGTGACCGGATGAAATAATATTGCATCTGTATGTGCTTCGTTCTGGAATGAAAAGACGAATTCTTTGCTAGATGAATAACACTTTGACTGTCGCAATATAAGACATTGTCTTCTTGTTTCTTGCCTAATTCTTCCAAGAAACTTTGAAGCCAAACCATTTCCTTGCTGGCTTCTGTAACAGCGATATATTCTGCCTCAGTTGTGGAGAGAGCAACTATCTTCTGCAGTTGAGAAACCCAACTCACTGCAGTACCTCCTAGAGTATAGACATACCCTGTAGTGCTCTTTCTGATATCAACATTTCCTGCTAGATCAGCATCTACATAACCTGTTAGTATTGTATCTCCACCTTTGAAACAAAGTGCTTTACCTGTGGTGCCCCGTAGATATCTGAGGATCCATTTGACTGCTTCCCAGTGTACCTTGCCTGGATCATTCATGTACCTGCTAACAGCTCCCACTGCTTGAGAAATATCTGGTCTTGTACAAACCATGGCATACATTAGACTTCCAATTGCAGAGGCGTACGGGACCTTCGCCATGTGTGCACGCTCTTCATCTGTCTTCGGTGACTGTTCTTTAGAAAGTCTGAAATAAACACCTAAAGGTGTACCCACTGGTTTCGCATCTTGCATGTTAAACCTGGAGAGTACTTTGTTGATGTACTCAGCCTGTGATAACATTAAGATTCTAGACTTCGTGTCTCTCTTGATCCTCATTCCAAGAATCTGTTTTGCAGCACCAAGATCTTTCATCGTGAACTGCTTTGATAATTTCTGCTTTAAATTTATAATCTCTTGCAGATCTGATCCTGCAACGAGCATGTCATCAACGTATAACATTAAAATAATGAAGCTATTGTCAAACCTCTTGAGATAGCAGCAATGATCTGCTTGACATCTAGTGAAACCGTTGCTACCCATGAAGTTGTCAAACTTCTTGTACCACTGCCTGGGAGCTTGTTTCAATCCATACAAGCTCTTCTTCAAATGGCATACTAGATTTTCCTTGCCTGCCTTTATGAAGCCTTCTGGTTGCTTCATATACATCTCCTCCTCCAAATCACCATGAAGGAAAGCTGTTTTTACATCTAACTGATCAAGATGTAAATTCTCAACAACTACAATTTTCAACACCAGTCTGATTGTAGTCAGTTTCACTACCGAGGAGAAAATTTTATTATAGTCAATACCTTCCTTTTGCTGAAAGCCTTTGACAACCAACCTTGCCTTGTAGCGCTTGTTCCCATCATGTTCTTCTTTGATCCTGTAAATCCATTTATTATGAAGAGCTTTCTTACCTTGTGGTAATTCAGCTAAGTCCCATGTCTGATTTGACATGAGCGAGTCCATCTCATCTTGCATAGCAGACTCCCACTTGACTGAATCCTTCACCTGAATTGCTTCGTCATAACACTCCGGTTCACCACTGTCAGTCAGCAATAGGTAGTGCAAAGAAGGCGAATAACGCTGGGTTGGCTTAGGAATTCTGGAGGAGCGTCTCACTTCTGGCGTGCTTGGTTCTTCTTGAACTGCTTCAGGGCTAGTCTGAACATCTTTTTCAGAAATCTCCTCAAATTCAGCAAATTCCTTTGTTTCAGCTTTTGTACTGGAGCTACTTGATTCTGCAGTTGATCTGTCTTTGTACATCACATTCTCATTGAATATGACATCTCTGCTTCTGATGATCTTCCGATTTTCATAATCCTAAAATCGGTAACCAAACTCATCACCACCATAACCAACAAAAACACATTTGTTAGATTTGGCATCAAGTTTACTTCTTTCAGCAGAATCTATGTGTACATAAGAGATACAACCAAAAATTCTTAAATGTGAAAGGCTTACCTCTTTTCTGCTCCAAGCTTCTTCCGGTATTCCACCATCCAAGGGAACTGAGGGTCCGCGGTTGATTAGGTAGGCTGTGGTATTGATAGCTTCAGCCCATAGGAACTTGGGCAAGCCGGCATGTAACCTCATGCTTCTGGCACGTTCATTCAAAGTTCTATTCATGCGCTCCGCTACACCATTCTGCTACGGTGTCATGCGAACTGTTTTCTCCATCTTGATCCCGCTATTTGCGCAAAACTCTTTGAATCTACTGTCTTTGTACTCTCCTCCATTGTCTGACCTCAACTTCTTTATCTTCAAACCAGTTTCATTTTCCACCTTGGCCTTCCATTTTCTGAAGGTATCAAAGACTTCTGATTTCTTCTTTAGAAAATAGACCCACACCTTCCTTGTAGAATCATCAATGAAGGTGACATAGTACAGTGAGCCTGCAAGAGATGAAACTGGAGATGGTCCCCATACGTCGGTATGAATCAATTCTAACCTTTCTGTCTTGGGTGTCTTGCCAATCTTTGCAAAACTAACTTTCTTCTGTTTGCCAAAGATGCAATCCTCGCATAGGCCGACATCTACATTCTTCAGATCCGGTAGCTTCCCTTTTGACAGAAGTGTCTTCATCCCTTTCTCGCTCATATGGCCAAGCCTTTGGTGCCATAGGTTTGATTTTTCATCTGCATCTATTCGATGCGCCTTCCGTCATTCGCAAATTGAACAATCGCCTCATCAAGTGAACTTTGTTTGAGGCAGAGGGCTTCTCGTACATGCTGCAGAGAGCTGCCATAAGACCCGCCGTGGTCTTTTCCTTTGCTATGTTGAAGGCAACGTTGCAAGATAGCGTCAATCGGATAACTCCAAGGGCTTGTCTGTCGAGGAGAGCTCACTCTTCATCCTTCATATCATCTGGCTTCTTTCCCGAGAGAGGTTGATACAGCTTCTTTTGGTGCAGATAATCTTCGATCTGCATTTTCCAAAAGCCGAAGTCCGTACCATCGAACTTCTCAATTTTCACCTTCCCTTCGTCTGCAGCCATCGCTTCCACTCGAATCTGACTTCCTCTAGATCGTTTCTGACAATTTCTGTGAACCACCTTGTATTAAGATACCTCTGCCGACAAATCAGTACCGCCGGCAAAATTCCACTATTCACAAAATCTATTATTCATGTGAATAGTAACCTTGCAGAAATTTGACAGACGTCACAACCAGAGCTCTGATACCAGTTGTTGGGAGATTACCCAGATTTCTCTAGTGCTAAGAGAGTGAAAATAAAATGCGCAAAATTGGGGGACACGCAAGATTTACGTGGTTCGGCACAAACTTGCCTACGTCCACGGGCTGCTGCAGATCTTTTACAATGAAGAGAAATTTTACAACACTCTAAATATTCTCACAACCCAATCCCACTATGAAAATTGCTCATAATTTTCTCTCACAAAGACTTTTCTCTAAGCCTCTCTTTTTTCTCTCTTGCTCTTCTATAAGAGAAGTTGTTTCTGGGATGAGTTTTTCTTAAGAGTTTGGGGGCCTATTTATAGTGTTTGGAAAAACACTATGCACTAATAATTTATTAGTGGTGGGGCCCGCGATGGGGCCCGCCTACATTTTTTTCTTTGCTTTGGGGGCCGCGGTTCACTCATTTCGGTGGCTTTTACATTTTTGTCAAGATTGGCTGCCCCCTTGCTTTCGGTGGCAGCAACAATTGACTAACAATAGCTTCACAAAAGAGTTATGGAATACTAAAGTAGTCCAAGATCAGCCACTAGAACACATAAATATTGTATATTTCCTGAGTACATGAAAGTTTGATTCGTATATGTAACTATGTACTAAGTAGTTGTCCATATATGAAAGAACTTAATTTTCCAAATTGATTCAAAATTTTGGTGTAAAAAAAAAGGTCAAAAACTATCTGCTTGATGTTGGGTTATTTAAAGTTAAAATAGAACTGAGGGGCTTGTAACCAAAAAACCCTGTAACTACATAAGTTCAGAAAATAAACACGTCCCATTACAAATTCAACCCAACTGATTTCAATGCACCAAAGTAGGAATTCATATCCAAGTAAAATTTTAAAGGTTACTTCTAAACAGACATTGTTATCAAAATCATAAGTTGAGATTGTTTATCCTAGTCTTATAGAAAGCCTAAGATTCATAAAAAGTGAAAGCTTTCATTTTCTCTAATAAACCAAGAGAGGTGTTTACATCAATAAGTTACCCGGCGAATCGATTGTTGCTGACGTCGAGCTCGAATTAATTGTATTAAGCGTGCAAGTCGCAAGCCCCATTTTCGGCTAGGTACATAGAAGTAAATAAGCTCCGACGCTATTAACTGTATTGCAAGTGCACCACCGGAAAGAGCAGATTTATAATGAGACTAAGTGGATCAAATCTAACATCCCATGTAATTGATTAAATTGTTTAAGTAATCTATTGTCCTTTTCCATTTCTCAAAGGTTCTAAGCTAGATAGCTTCAGAAGAGCACTTTGGACAAAGTCATGTTCAGAACATATGTTGAGCATATACGTCCATCTATATGCCTCTCTAGAACACACTAAACCGAACCAGAATGAGTCTAATTAGACAGAACTGAAATTGATCACTATTTAGTTACATTGTATTTATTAATCAATAAACAGATTGAATGTATAGAATTAAATATACAAATTAAACAAGCACAATGAATCTAGCCAGACCTCGTACATTATAAGGAATCAAAAACTAGTATTTTGTTATATAGTTTTGGATTTCAGGCCTTATAAGTTTTCAGATTCTATTTTAACTAGTCATGAACTTAGGAAATCAAATAGATCTAGTACACATTTTGTACCTTAATAGAAGAGGAAGGGGAGAAGAGATCAGGTTGGGGAAGAGTTGGTCTTGGTGGCGGCTACTTGGGAAAGGGATAGGGTTAGGGTTTTGTTGTTTTTTTTAATTATTAAACGCAACCTAGATGAAAGTTTCTGTCAAAGTTGGCAATCTAGACGGAATTTCCGTCTAGGTTGTTTTTTTATTTTTTAAAAATAAAACCATTCTGTCTGATTTGGCATTCTAGATGGAAATTCCGTCTAGAATGCTCCAAACTAGACGGAACAACCTAGACGAAAATAATTCCGTCTAGGTTGCCTCAGACGGAATTCATTTCCGTCTAGTTTGGTCGTTTTTCTACTAGTGAATTTAGCTCTCTTTCATCTATCGGAAGTTCACATTCCAGTAAAAAAGATAAGTTTCCGTTTGAGTTCCATCACGAATATACTTACTTTTGGCATTTCAGAAAAAGAACGAAGATCTCTGTTTTCATGAATTATAGGCAGTAACAATATACTTAATTTTATAAAGAATTCTGGATAAAACAAAGAAAGCGGAAGCAAACATGATGTCGCAAATAGAGAAGCCTCTCGGTATAACTTCAGCCTCATCCAACCACTGTAAGTAGGAGTGGCGAGGGTGCTTTTGCATCAAGCAAGCAACCACAAAGACAATTGAAACTAAGCATTAGTGACCGGGTGCAGAGACTGTGTTATATCCGTAAAATTGTAAGTTGTAGTCAGAGAAGTAATAAGGATTCTATTTTAACGCATCTCGAGCCCAATATCCAATATTTTCAACACAGTTACATATATTGCTACATAGCATCACCTGTCAATAAATACGAAAGCAAGATATATAAGCAAGGAAACGGCACATACTACATGCATACGCACGTTTTCTCCGAATTGCTAACTCATTGTTAAACAATTTGTCTTCCCTCTCTCAACTACCCTCTGTTAAATTCAACTATTTGGTTCCACCAAGAGAAGATATCAGTTCAGTCTTCCATCTATCAGAAGTTCAAAAGAGTACCCATCTTGTGTTCAGGAGTTTCAGAACAGCAAAATAAGTTGTCTTTTCTGAAATTATATACTGCACCAAAGTTTTCTTACCAATCATGCACAAAAGTTTTGGACAAAAGGCATATACAATCACATTGTCTCCCAAAAAGACTAGCGTCTCCACTTACCAAAGTTTTCAAAGTTATGACAACAACAGCTACGTAGGTGGCTATGAAGCTTTGCCAGGGTGCAAGAAATATGAGAGAATGCATAAGACACAATTCACAGTAATCTTAGTAAGTAATAACTCCAAAAACCAAAGGTAAAGGATGCACTCCACAGCCCTTTCAGGACCTCCTCACCAGCAGTATGATGGATATACATCTCTGAAATCTATGAGCTGCATTCAGTTTTTGAAGCGAAGGATTCCCATCCAAATTAACATCCACGAACTGAAGCATCAACAAAGTTCAGACATGCAACCTCCACCCCTACTTAGCACGTGGACTATCTTCCCCCTAATGTCCGAAAATATAGACTTCACTAGAATCACTGCTCACCTAATCATGACATTTAGCTCTGCTTGGAGCATGGATTATATAAGAGAATGGAGAGAAATGGTGAAGAAATTGGCTGGACCCGGCATGTCCTACAATATTACCAAGAACTAGAGCAAAATTGTTCACTAGCATATCCTAATCTTCTGCATTACTAACTCATGTGTCTTCCCACTCTCATAAAGAGCTTCAACAATGGCAAAAGGACTACTATTCCTTCTAAAACACAACACAGGAGCAGCACTCAACTTGCTAAACAAAATATGCAATCATGATAGACAAATGCACATGACGACGGCCCTTCAAGGATCCTTGTATAAGCAGCATGATCTATATTTATCCATCAACTCTATGAGCTTTATTCATTTGCTAAACAAAGGGGTCCATCGAGAGAGACATTATAACACAATTGATGGCCCTTCGGATTAAAATCCATGCCCAGCTCATGAAGTGAAGCAATACCACAACTCCTGCGTTTAGCTCCTCTTGCATGACCCGGCATGTCTTAGAGCACTACCAAGAATTAGAGATAAGAAAATGGTTCACCAGTCCTTGACTAGTGTCTTATACTATCGAAAACAACTTCCCAACCAAATCCAAACTATCGAAAACAACTTCCCAACCAAATCCAAACATCTTACTTCAAATCTCATCTTCTCATGTACGAAGCACATGGCTCTGTTTCCTCTTCTAACTTCCATACAAACTCTTACAGCTTGTCATGGGGCCGCTCTCTATTCCTATAAGTATACGACCACACTGCAACTCTTCTCATCAAACATGCAGCTTCACAATCTAAAATCAAACTATTTCTTCCCAAACTTTGATATCTACATTCAACAATGGTAAACTCCAAGAAGATCGTTGAGATGGCGAGAAAATGGAGAAAGGCAGCTGCCTTGGGCCAAAGGGTCTCCTCAACCCAGGCTGATGCTAAATTAGATTCCAATGCTTGCAGTACACCGGTTGCAGAAAAAGGCCACTTTATTGTATACACCTCAGATGCAAAGAGGTTCATGGTTCCTTTGAGATTTTCGGAGAGCATTATTTTTGTAGAGCTCTTAAAGATGTCTGAAGATGAGCATGGGCTACCAAGTGATGGTCCTATCATATTGCCTTGTGATGCAGTGTTCATGGAGTATATTCTATCTTTTCTCAGAAGACGAGGGTCTAAAGCTATGGACAGGGTGTTGTTAGACACTGTATTCAAGCACCGTCATTCTCCTTGCTCTATGCGAACTGTGGGGTTGAATCAACAAGTAGTTTGTAGCTTCTGAATGTTCAGATTCTTTGTAGTCAGTGATACTTGTGTAATTAAATATTAGATAATGTTGATTGACAAATTATTTACTGTGGTGTTGAATCAAACAATAGCTATGAAAATTCCAATGTAATTCTCAATTGCTTAATGCTACAACACTTAATTCCACCTAACTATTTGGAGTTCAGAATTACAGCGCATGTTCTTTGCTCAGAAGACGAGGGAGAAAGTACCCTAGATGGGGGTAAATAGGGAAATTTGCTAATGTAATCCGATATTGATGCTAAATTAAAACTTATTAACTAATATCCTAGCAAACATGATATGAACAAGTTATGTGCAAAGATAAATAATTAAAATATAAATATGAACACAAGATATAAGAAAGATAGTGTGCAAATGACAATCACAGACAAAACGATATGATCATGGAGTTCGGTCACCCTCGACCTACGTCTTCGCTCTTCACCCTCGAGAAGAATCTCCACTATCTCAAAACAACTACACAATCGGTTTTCCAAGTTCACCGAAATCTTTTACAACTCATACAATTGTCAATACACAATACACTCCTCTAATTATTGGCCTAGCCCGTGTAACATTCCTCAAGTGCTTGGATTTACCACCTCTCACTAGGCTTTACTACCAACGCCACTCCTCTCGGAATTGACCCCATCTCTCCCAACCACTTCTCTAAGTCTACTGGTGTATTATAACGTGTTCTCAACAATGATAAACTTAAATAAATGTTTGTTCTCTAACAAGGATGAGAATGAAATCTAAGCTCACTCAATGATACAACCCCATAACCCAACTGTATACAATATGTGAAATACTAAAACTCAATAGTTGTTTGTGTAAGCAATGAATAAAATGAAATTTAACTCAAATCAATCTAACATAAATATATAAGAAATAAAATGATAATTAGCTAGAATATGAGTTAAGAAAACTTCTCCAAGAACAAGAGATGTAAGTGTTGAGGACGAAAGCCTAAAATTTGAAATTGAAACCCTTCTCTTGTGAAAACCTCTTCACATAAACAAATTTTTGATATTTTAAAACTTGAAATAAACAACCCAAAAACACGTGTAAAACTTTTGATAAAAACCAAAGCAAGAGGGGTATTTATACCCTCAAAAACCAAGCAGCCAAAAACTAGCCGTTATGTCAAAAATAGCCGATTGGTCAACTAACGATGTATGTCGGTCAACTGATAATGTGACCGTTGGCTGAACTGACAGATTCTAAAAATTTGCATAGCTGACTTTATAAAATCAATTAAAAATAACAAATTAACTATAAGAAATACAGTATTTAACGACCAAGATTAGTAAAGGGACCAGTTCACCGTCGTTAATGTGCATATAATAACGACGGGTTTTTAAAACCTTCGTCGAGTGATTACAAATATTATATGATGATGTGAGATGAGATAACGATTTTCAAATCCCTTCATTACTTTAATCCTAATACCGTCGTTATAGGGTCTCCTTAAAAACGAAGGGGTCCATTACCTTCATTAATCATAACTCCTGATCATAACAGGATTAATTAGTAATCAAAATTAATATGAATAACCCGAAACCCAAATCACCCTCTAACCGCACCTATATATATTTGAATAAGCCCTAGATTAATTAAAACTTAACTGTTCATCATCTCTTTTTAATAATTCTCCTTCAACGAAACCCGTCCCTGCCCTAGCCGCCCTCTGCCCTCCAGCAACGTCGTCGCCGTTCGCCCACTG
>NC_033800.1:81066947-81068262 GCF_001876935.1 Asparagus officinalis
TGTCGTTTTTTGGGAGTAAAATCGCAAAAGGGGTGATTTTGAAAATTTGTCCCACCTTCAACAAACAAACCCTGGTCCCTGCCCTAGCCGCCCCTTGCGAGCGCGTTTGCTCCAGCGCACCGATCGTTGGCCGCGCTGAATTAGCTCACCCCAACGCCGCCATTTTCTGTTAGACCCTAGAGGGGGGGTGATTAGGGTCTTATGCTAATCTAATCCGATTAAATGCCAATTAAAAATAATTAACAACTATATTCTTGCAAGATAGGTATACAATCTATTATGGGCAAGAATATGCAATATACACAAAGTGATATATCCTATATGATGAAATATATATGCAAGGATATATAAACTAAGGGTGATATAAACATAAACAAGATAAACAAGATAGTGGACAATGTGAACAATAGATAAAGGCGACAAGAATGATATGAACAATAAGCACAAGTGAGACGCCAAGACAATCACAAACACACAAAGATGATCACGGAGTTCGGCCCTTCCGTCCTCCGTCTCCGCTCCCCACTCCCGGGGAGAAATCCACTATCAACCGGGTTTTCTACGTTCACCCGAACAACGTTTACACCTCACACTCGGTTTTCTAGCTAACCGAAAACTTTACAATACACTCTTGCAATCACACTCTACACCCACTAAGTGTTGGACCTAGCCGTGTCTCCCTCAAGTGCTCGGTTACAACCTCTTCCTAGGCACGTCAACCGACGCCACTCCTCTTGGGACGATCCCCGACTCTCACCACACACTCCTCACTCGGTGTACAAGTGTATTACAAAGTGATTTCATAATTAAGCACAATATAGCAAATGATTGTTCTCTCTCTAACAAGATGAGAACTCAATTAAGCTCACTCTCAATGTCACAAACCCACAACCCTAAATTATACTATGAATGTAAATACAATAAGCTCAAAAGGTTGTGTGTGAACAAAGAGATATAAATCAAAACTAAACTCAATGTAGTTCTAGCTTAATAACAATGATAATCAAATATATAAAAAAGCTAGAAATAGAGTTTAGAAAACTTCTCAATATATCAAGAGTGGAGGGAGAAGAGTTGGATGCCCAAACACCAATAGATGATCTCCTCAAGCTCTTGTAGAATTGAATCACAAAAACAAACTCTCAATTTGCTTAAAAGCTTTTTAAACACACTTAAACCAAACTAAAACCCTTGTTAAAAACTTTATTAAACTTGATTAAAAACCCTCTTGGTTAGTTTGAGAGTTGAAGGCAATGGGGTACTTATACCCTCTCTCAACTCAGCCAAAAACCTGAGCAAAAGACAAAACACAACC
>NC_033800.1:81069392-81144721 GCF_001876935.1 Asparagus officinalis
TAAGAGAGCGAAAGCTCCCCCTATCAATGAGCATAGGTGAGTATATAAAAATATATATATAGGGATTGCTCCCCCTATCAAAATGCCATATAGAATATATGAAAAGAAGATCATGGCAAACATATGTGAGCAAGCATAGATGGAAAATATGCTAAACACAACTCACATACTTAAAGACAATGAGAACACATATGAATATATCAATGTGAAAGAAGTGTCTCATTAGCACAAAAAATGTAGAAACCATATAAAAGAATAGATTTATGAAATCAAAAGAAGAGGAACATGAGAATCATGCAAAAAGTTTTCAAATGAAAACAAATCAACTAAAAGAATTCATAAATCAAAGTTTATATTCAAAAACAATGTTTGATCAATAAAGAAAAATTTTCTTTACATAACTTGATCAAACCACTCATAGAATACATTATAAAGCACGAATAGATGATCCATTAGCACAAACACATAAATATCATCATATAAGTGAATTATAATGAATTCAAAAGCAACAAATCAAAACACAATTTTTAAGAGAGGCAACAATTATATCAAGCTCTTGAGCTTGTTCCAACCCATATAATCATTTTAGCATCCGGTAAACTTGATTTGGGAATAAACACCCAATGAACCCGGAGGGTTATATAAGTACAAACCTCTCATCAAAACAAAACAAATAATCATGAAAACAAAAGATTTTATCAATTATAAATTGTTTTCATATAAAAAGATTATAATTTTCAAAACCAAGATAAAGAAGGATAAAAAACATTAAAATTCTTAGTTTGAAAATCAAATTTGTTTTGGTACCAAAGAACTCTTGGTACCAAAAGATTTAGGGACATGACCCCTATCATTTAAGCTCAAAGCCCTTGGGTTATGAACCCATTTGGGCGCATTTAGCGCACGGGTCCGGTCATCATATATGGTGCACGAACACGGTCAAAATAAAAATTGTGTAAATGACCTTTCCGATTGCAATTAGTGCAATGAAAGAGGCTCATTTGATTTTGTTGACCATAAACATGTGCACGAGAAACATTTGAAACATTTGCAAACATGGATGATCTTTTAAAATTATTTTGCAAATGTGAAACTCTCTTTAAATCAAAACAAAATTTGGCCAAATGACCAAATCTACCACAATGATCACATCTATACACATGAGCATGCTTATGATGAGCAATGGGTGCATGTGTGTGTACATGTGATGAAGAAACTTGATGAGATGCACAAGAAGGATTAATATTCTTATGTTTTTGTGCATCATAGCAAAATTTAGCTAAATGGCCTTTACGACCACAAATGGAGCACTTGTAAACTTTGCTATACAAGTGTGCATAGTGTGTGGGTGATTTTGTAGCACTAGATTTAGCACACTTGTCCATAAGTTTCTTATGATTATCAATGCATATTTTCAAAGTTGAATCTAAAGATGAAATGCAATTTTTCATAAGATTCAAGTCTTCATTTTTAGGCACATATGCACTTTTAGAAGTAGAACATAAGTAGTCATTTATAAAAGAAGTTGTGTTATTTTGTATGTTCTTTACTTCTAACATGCCATTATCTCTTTCATGAGTTAAACTAGCAACGTTTGAAGTTAAAGAAACATGATCCAATTTTAATTTTTTATTGTTTTCGTTAAGGATCACATTTTCATTGGAAATAGTTTTAAACTTAGATGCTAACAACTCATGATCGGATTTCAAAATTTCATGCTTGCTTTGTAAATTAATGAAATCATTTTGCAATTTGTTAAAGGCATGTAATAATTTTTCACTAGCACAAGCAAGTTCATCATTAGGTAAATCATTTATGGTTTCGAACTCGCAAACCTCACTAGGGCTATCGCCTAGTGCACGTGTGCATGAAGCTCCATATGAACTTGAAGCGGGATCCTCCAAAGCTTGTCGGATCGCCTCCAAGTCTCCTTGATGCGCTTCTATGAATTTCCATAATGTATAAGCGCTATCAAAAGAATCAAGCTTGTTAGACATAAATGAATCAAATGCATTTAATAAAAATTCTAACATAAGCTTGTTCATAATAAACATCTTTTTATCATGTTTGCTCCACTTGGATTTCTCCAACGTGGGCACAATATAAGCACAATCAATGATTTTCCATAAATCGATATTTTTAGATTGAACAAATATTTTGAATCTAAAACACCATTGAGCATAAGGGAAAGCATTGAATTTAGGAGCAATACTAGAATCATAGCCTAAACAAGATGCATCATTCATATCCATAATTTGTAAAAATATGCAAGCAAGATGTAAATGCAATCAAAACAAGATTAGCTCAAAAGATAACTTGGATCTTTAACTCAAGGCGATTAGACCTTAAATCAAAGAGCACCAAGCTCTGATACCAATTGTTAGACCCTAGAGGGGGGGGTGATTAGGGTCTTATGCTATTCTAATCCGATTAAATGCCAATTAAAAATAATTAACAACTATATTCTTGCAAGATAGGTATACAATCTATTATGGGTAAGAATATGCAATATACACAAAGTGATATATCCTATATGATGAAATATATATGCAAGGATATATAAACTAAGGGTGACAATGTGAACAATAGATAAAGGCGACAAGAATGATATGAACAATAAGCACAAGTGAGACGCCAAGACAATCACAAACACACAAAGATGATCACGGAGTTCGGACCTTCCGTCCTACGTCTCCGCTCCCCACTCCCGGGGAGAAATCCACTATCAACCGGGTTTTCTACGTTCACCCGAACAACGTTTACACCTCACACTCGGTTTTCTAGCTAACCGAAAACTTTACAATCAACACACTATTGTAATCCCACTCTACACCCACTAAGTGTTGGACCTAGCCGTGTCTCCCTCAAGTGCTCGGTTACAACCTCTCCCTAGGCACGTCAACCGACGCCACTCCTCTTGGGACGATCCCCGACTCTCACCACACACTCCTCACTCGGTGTACAAGTGTATTACAAAGTGAATCTCACAATAAGCACAATATAACAAATGATTGTTCTCAACTATGGATGAGAACTCAATTAAGCCTCACTCTCAATGTCACAAACCCGACAACCCTAATTATACTATGAATGTAATACAATAGGCTCAATAGCGTTGTGTGTGAACAAAGAGATATAAATCAAATATCAAACTAAACTACAACTATTAAAATCTAAGCCTTTAAGAACAATGATAATCAACAAGTATATAAATGTTAAGCTAGATTTGAGTTTAGAAAACTCCAACCAATTTGATAACAAGAGACGGAGGCATGATAGTTGGAAGCTCAAACTTCAATAATAATTCTCCTCAAGCTCTTGTGGGAATTTGATTCACAAAAATCGAAACACTCAAATCTTAAAAAGCTTATAAAACATTTTAAACAAACTTAAACCCTGATTAAAACTTTCTTAAAACTTGTTTTAAAACTCTCTTGTTAGTTTAATGAAAGATGAGAGCAAGGGGGTATATTATTTTTTTTTTTTTTAGTCACCCAAAACATCAGCAAAAACCAAGCAAAATGACAAAACAGCCCAGGCAACCGGTCAAAAAACTAGTCGTTTTGGCAAGCTGAAGGAAAACACTCGTCGCGTCGACCTGGAAAATTCGTCGCGAGTCGCGTCGCACCCGAAATTTCATCCGCCGTCACTGGACGGTCCGACCGACAGGCTTCTGTCGCCCAGAGAATTTTTGACCTCAGGTTCGCCGTCGACCGGTACGCGTCGACCGCAAATCTGATACATAAAAATCTGTATAGCTGATTTACAAATGCCCTGTTTAAAAATATCAATAAATTGCAGAAAATGTAAAACTTTCCGGCGAATGCATTGTAGACATGATAATACACATGCCTACAAAACTTGGTTTTTCTAAAAAGACTTCCAAATGAGAAAATATCATACATTTTACAAAATAGTCAAAACATGAAAATGTAACATATGAATCTTGACATTTTAGCTTAACCAGTTTTGAAACATAACACTACAAAATGATTTTGTATAGACTTAATAAAAGATGTATATGATTATTGTTAAGCTCTATAAACCAACGAAAACAATATTTTCATAAAACAATAGAAGGTAAAACGTATGAGTATCGTATATGAAAATATATTTAGTTTCATATCTATGCAAATTAAACCAAAAAACTTATCCACATAGAAAACAAGCATGTATTACATAATTTTTTTGTCGAATTTATTGTAAAAACTTTGTTTATGGATAAAACTAAAAACAAGATGTATAAATAGTATATAAACTATATATATATATATACTAAGGAAACTAATAAAATGTGTGTGTGAATATAATATTTGAGCTTAGATATATAACACACATAATATAAACCATAAAACTAAATTACCCAAGCTAGATCATTGATCTTCAATCAAGCTCTTCTAGCTAATCTCTCGGATGAAGCTTTAACTTAGATCTTGAACTTTGAATTGTATAGGCTTCATCCGACATTTCCGCAACCTCCATTGGATTTCATCGTGATAGTCTTATTCAGTCCAAACATCCAACAACGTTGTTTGTCTACAAACATCACGAATGCACAAACACTAGACAAACAACATTAGTAATAAAATTGTTTGTTAAACATCATCAAAACAAGAAAGGCCAACATTTCGACCCTCGACGCCTGCCCCTGTGAGCCGGCCGCAGTTGACCTTAATCGACGCCCAGCTTTAGCGGTTGTGCGGCCTTCACCCTAGCCCAACGTCGGTCGCCGACCAACCTCTTCCCCTTAGTCGTCAACGTCGCGCCCAGCAACGTCGATCCGCCCACGCACTCATCGCCCAAGCAACGTCGTCGGGCCGGGCCAGTGCCGTGAGATCTAATGCGCATACTTTCAACCGTCATCGTGTACCTACACGATTTCGATCACCTCTGTTTCTCCTAGATGATCTAGTCGAGTGCCCCTTATCATAAGGTATTCGACTTATACTTTCTGGCTATAAATGTATTTGAGATTGCATCACCATCTCCAATGAGCACGATAGAGGAAAATCTAAAATTTTTTGGAAAAGACTGGTCTTGAATTTGTTTTTAAATTTGGTCTTGAAAATGATACTTTGACCTTTAATCTCTATGCAAAGTTTAGCTTCACATTTTTTCATGATGCCTTTGCTCGCCAAATGTTTGCTATTATGCTTGTTAGAAGCGCAGTTTAATTGAAAACTGTACTTATTGGATAACCACTTATGGGGATGAATCAGATGTATCTTAGACTTTCTGGCATTATCTTTGTCTATAGGTTATTGATGCATTTGATGTCTAGAGGCTGAAAGGAGGTTTATTATGTATTTTTAGTTATTGAGATCAGTAATATTACCGTGTCAAGTGCTATGTTGGCTAGCTTCTCTAAGCATGCTTACATACTTGAGGCTGTACTGTCCGTCGAGACTCGAGAATATACAGAACATGTGCATCTGCCTTTTCGCCATTCTTTTTTATTTTATTTTTTCAAATCATCATGGTCTAACATGTGGACGTGCCTGAATGAAGTTACTTAATGCATCTGTCTTCTCCGCATTCTCTCGTGATGGATCTGTAGATGAGGGTTGGGCACATTATGGAGCTTAATGTCATACACTATGCTTGCGTGGTTGATGCTCTTGATCGGCTGTGCTTTTAAATAAGCTTGGGATTTGATCAAGGGAATGCTATTGAATTTGGACACTCCAGTTCAGGGTAAGTTGCTTGGCTAATGTAGGATTTATAGCTAATGCATGTATTATGGCTAAAATTTGCAGCTATGCAACTTCTTGAGATGAAACCTAAGCGTGATCTGTGGAATAAGTGGCGTGGCGAGATGCATAAGAAATACGTGAAAGAAAAATCATTGCAAGTTGCACTTAGAAATAAACCTGCAGAAGTGAGTGTTGATGACTAGGATTGGCTAGATAAGAAACATTATTTTTATTCAAAATTTCAGGTATTAATCTCCTAATTTTATTTATTTTGTTCCATGTATATTGCTAAATTATTGAAATTCTCTTTTAATCTTAATGAATCAAAAGCAAGCCAACGAAATACACTTGAGAGAGGCAAAAGAAAGATGCTCGACCACACGGGTAGTAAACCCTTTAGACAAATTGTGTGGGAACTGGTATACATTCAAAACTAATTTTCTATTTATTTAAAACTACTTTGTTTTTTAGTTTGATGTTGTACTCCTGGTATACATTCAAAACTAATTTTCTATTTATTTAAAACTACTTTGTTTTTTAGTTTGATGTTGTACTCATTTTTATTTAATATTTGAATAAGGTTTGATGTTGTACTCATTTTTATTTAATATTTGAATAAGGGTGGCAAGTCAGGAAATCCACCTAATGTGACAAAAATATTTCATAAAACCTAAAAGAAAGCTAATGAAACACTAGATATTAGGGATCGAGATAAATATGTAAGTAGAATATATATATAAGTTTGATAATGATGCATTAAATAATACTAACATATGAATTTAATTTTTATAGGATGAAATCGTTCAAGTCAAACAAGCATCACTTTCAGACATTGAGATAGTTGAGAAAATTTAGGGGAAGCAATCTCATGGTCACATCATGTATTTGGTGGCGGGACTACTTTGAAAGATTTGAGAGGACCGCTTCCTAGTCAATCTAATCTGAAAGCACGTATTATAGAAGAAAAGAGAAAGAACCATATGCTTTAACAACGCTTAGATGAGCAGGAGCAACAACAACATCAACAACAACAAAGAATGTCTGACTTAGAGTCATAAGTGAAAGCTATGCGGGAACTTTTTTTAAGGCAACCATCTTCATTGACTCCTCAAACTCGAGAACATGAGCAAGACTAGGTAATTATTTTTTGTAAAATATCTTATATACTTTTATGATTGACTACTTGCACTAGAGAAAATATGATTTTTACTTAATAATATAATATTTGCTAAATTGAAATTTCTTAATTATGTGAAATTTTAAATTTTTCAGGCTATCCATGCAAGATTAGGAGGGGGTAGCTCGAGTGTTCTTTTGACGATGATTGGAGATAAAAGGATGTGTAATTTTCAGACTTTTATTTTAATTTATTTTAGATAGTTTCACGTATTTTTCTTTAGAATAATTGGGATATTAACTCTTGTTACTAGTATTGAATATTTGAGGATGGTGGAATTTTATTTATTGATGTTATTAATGAATGGAGTTTTTGTTTTTTCTTTTATTCATTATTATGTATTTTTAATATATTTGTGTTGTGACTCTTAGTGTCATGTTGAGAATTATATGATAGTTGCGTATGAATGAAAAGATTGTCATTAATGTATATTAAAAATTTATAGTTTATAATGACGGTTTTATAAATCGTATTTTGTTCATCAACGAAGGGAAAGAACCCTCGTTGATGGGTTATAATTACCCACCATTAGGACTTTTACGACGGTATCCAACCATCATTAATTGGTCTTTAACGACGGGTTTGTCACCCGTTATTACACAACAACAACGGGATTGAGAAACCGTCATTTAAAGTAACGACTGGAAATATCCCCATAACTAATGGTAACGATGGGGAAAAATCTCCGTCACTGATGGTAACGACGGGAAATATCCCTGTCACTGATGGTAACGACAGGAAAAAATCCCCGTCACTGATGGTAACGACGGTGATAATTACCATCGTAAATATAAACGATGGTAATATGTTCCGTCATTATAGACTCTATAATGACGGGTATTATAACCTTCGTGACCCTTTAGCGAAGAAGGCTTCAATGACGGGCGACGAAGGGATTTTTCCCGTCGTTAGCATACAATAACGAAGGTTTTTAGCTCTTTAACGAAGGGAAATCCCTTCATTAAAGATGTAATTTCTTGTAACTTCAAAAATTATGAAATTTTGTGAAATGTTTCTATACTTGAAGATACGCATATTAGAGAAAGAATTTCTGAAATATCACTTCCCATTTGTGATAACTTATTATTTTAAAATAGATATTCCAGATTCTAAAAACTGATAAACACTTGATTTTGTAAAATCAATTTAACATAGTAAATTAACTCCAAAAATGATAAAACTTTGGGAAATGTTTAAACACATGATATTGAACATGTTAGAAATAGAATTTTTTAAATTTTATTTCCCATTTGTAAAAATCATGTATTTTTCAAACCATTCAAAAATGCGAAAACGATAAAACTTGATTTGGATGAAATTTCTTCAAACAAGTTTTAAAATAGTTTAAAGTAGATTTATAGACTTGAGGAAAGATATAAAATCATGTTGTTAAGTCTATAATCTAAAACGACAATAAATCAAAATAAACGATAAATCAAAACAAATGTGTGTATGAATTTTGAGCTCTAAGTATAAACAGACAAGGTATAAACCTAAAACACTATACCCAAGCAATTTGATCTTCAATTAAGCTCGTCTTGGTTGCAAATGAAGCGATGATGAATTTTCACTTGAATTGTGATGGCTTTATTCCAATTTTCCTTCCAACCTCATTTGAATATCATTATGAACGCGCAAATCCAACCAACCTCCAACAGAGGATATTTGTATAGATTACCTAACAAAATAAATACAAACACTCGACACACGATGTTAAGAATTATTTGTTAATAATCAAAACTAGATTAGATAGTAGGCTCATAAAATAAGACCTAACAATCTCTCCTTTTTTGATGATGACAAAAAATCTACACAAATAGTATATAAAACATGTATGATATCAAATGAATATGCAAATTTTAATTTACATGGATGAGAAAGCGAAATACTCACAATCCACTTGCTTTTCCCCCTTTGTTAACACCAAAATGGGGAAAAACAATAAGAATGAAGAGTGCGAAAGTTCCCTTATCAATAAGGCACGGTGAGTACAAACAAGAAAAAGAGATAGGGTAGGCTCCCCCTATCAAAAACGCCTAAAAGCATATATCAAGAAGAAAAAGGCGGCTATATGTGAGTAGAAACATATATATGGAAATGTGCTAATCTCAACTCACATATAAAGAGACCAAGTAAACACATATATATGTATCATTAAGAAAGAGTATTACATTGGTCTTAAACATAAATATATCAATAAGATATATATCAAAAACGAGCTTTAAGCATAAATACACAAAGTATAGGATCTAAACTAGAAACAATATACCCAAGCTAAGAGATCTTCATTTTGCTCATCTTGGTTGTCGATGAACTTTTGAACTTGTACTTGACTTGAAATGCAAAGCTTCATTCTGATATTTCTTCCATCCTCCAATGGATATGATCGTGTAGGTGTAAAATCCATCCAACCTCCAACATGGATCATTGTGTAGGATTCCTAACAAGCACATAAACACTCGACAAACATTGTTAGGAATTGTTTGTTAATCATAAAAACTAAATTAGATAGTAGGCTCATAAACATAAGACCTAACAATCTCCCCCATTTTGATGATGACAAACAATCTACACAAAGAGATATAAGACATGCATGATATCAAATGCATGACATCAAATGAATATATAAGTTATAATTCTCATGCATGAAAATAATAGATTGATATACTCACAATTGACTTATTTCTTCCCCTTTGTCAACATCAAAATAGGAAAAACAACAAGAAAGAAAGAGAGCATTAAGCTTCCCTTACAAATAAGCATGCGTGAGTATAAACATAATAGAGAATAAGCTCCCCCTATTTAAATACCACATGGAATGTATGAAATGAAATACTACGGCAAATATGTGAGCAAAACATGTATATAGAGACATGCTAATATTCAACTCACATACAAAGAGACCAAGTAAACACATAAATATATATCATTATGAAAAAGGTGTTACAAGGGTCTTAAACATAAATATGTCAAAAGAAAAAATATTCCAAAAATGAAAATCAAAGATTCAAAAATCAAAAATCAAATGTTTAATCAATAAATCTAAAAATTCATAAATTATCAAACATAAATCATGATTGATTAAAAAAAAATTACATTTAAAACACGTGTGATCAATAAATCTATAAAACATCAGTTTTGAAGAGTGTAAAAAAAATGATTAAGCAAAAAAAAAAATGAATCAATGGATGTACATGTCTAATCCACCTCTTATACGCCAAAATAATTTTTCGCAAAGAGGTTAGATAAAGATGTCACTAATAGAGATTTTGAATTAATATAAATAAGGGACACATCTTTACTATCTATATGATTACACAAAAGAAAAAATATCAAAACATATATGTGATTCATCCACAAAAGATCAAAAAAATTATATTTCGGATAAAATAAACCAAGATCTTTCATAGCATTTTCGACAAGAAAATTTAAAATGGCAAGCATACCAAGCCATTTGAATTTGGTTCATTCCATATAAACGCTTTTAGTACTCGATAATCATGAAAATCAATAAATCCGAGGGGTTGATTATTATAAGCTTCTCATTAAAATCAAATCCAATAAACTCATAAAATGCAATGATTAACAAAGCTAATTTCTAAAAACATAGGTCGACTGATTTTTACCATCAGTCGACTGATACACTGTTCAGTCGACTGATAAGGATCGGTCGACTGAGCAGAAACAAAAATTGATATTGCAGGGCAGTTTATCAATCGACTGATATGAACAGTCGGTCGATTGATAATACTATTCAGTCGACTAATAAGGATCAGTCGACTGAACGGAAACAAAAATAAAATTGCAGAGGAGTTTATCGGTCGACTGGTGATGAATAGTTGGTCGACTGATAAACGTGCACAACCCTTAAATGAATAGTAAATTTAATTTTTAAAGTGTGTTTAAAATTAGTAAATAAATTCTAAAAATTATGAAACTTGGGAAAATAATTATTCTGATGAAAACAAACATGATGGAAAAGAAAATTTTCAAATATCATTTTTCTTTTGTGAAATCTTATCATTTTGCAAAATCTCAAAAATACGAGTTCGTTTAAAACACTTGATTTTGACAAAATAATTTCAATCAAGTTTTGGAATCCTTTTTAATGGATTGATAGAGTTTGGAAACAATGTAAACAGTATTGTTTAGTCTATAATCCAAAAACATAAAATATGAAACAATACGTGCACGAAACAAAAATTATCTTTTAGAAGATGAAAACAAAGAGAAAATTGTTTGTTCTTTGAAATCAAACATGTTTTGGTACCCAAACACTCTTGGTATCGAAGAGTTTAGCGACATAACCTCTATTAATGAAATCCAAAGCCCTTGCGTTATGACCCACTTTTGGCGCATGTAGTGCACGTGTCCGATCATAGCAATAATTACCCAAATGACCCTTCTTATTGTAATAAGTGTAATGAAATGGATGCATTTGTTTATGATGATTATATGAATGTGTACGAGAAATATTTTTATATAATTGTGGTCTTTTTGAAACATTTTGTAATTTTAAAAATTTATGCAAATAAAAATAAATTTTTGCCAAATGGACAAAACAACCACAATAATCACACGTAAACACATTTACATGCTTATAATGAGCATTATGTGCATGTATATGTGTGCGTTGTGATAAAGCTTGATGGGATGCACAAGTAGCAATATTATTCGATATGATGGATTTTTGTGCATCATAACAAAATTTAGCTAAATGGCCTTTAAGATCGCAAATAGTATATTTGTAAATTTTGCTATACATATGTGCTTAGTGAGTATGTGGTTTGGAAAAATTTGCACGTGACTTTGCACATAGGTCCATAAGTTTCTCATTATTATCAATGCATTTGTTTAAGGTTGAATCTAGAGAAGATATACGATTACTCATAAGATTCAACTCATTATTGGCACATATGCATTGTTATTAGAAGTAGAACAAACATGATTCTTTTTAAATGAATTAAATTCATTTCTAATGGATTCTACCTCTATCATGACATCATTTTTGTCATGATTTAAGCTAGAAATATTCAAAGTCGAAGAATCATGATCCAATTTTATTTTTTCATTATTTTCTTTGAGGATCACTTTCTCTTTAGTAATAGTATCAAATTTTATTGCTATCAAATCATGATCGGATTTTAACTCTACATGCTTGCTTTTTAAATTTATAAACTTTTTATGAAACTTGTTGTAGGCATGCATCAATATCTCATATGCACATGCGAGTTCATCAATGGATAAGTCATTATCGAAATCGGACTCACATACCTCACTACGGCTATCGCCTAGTGACCGTGTGCATGATGAAGCTTCATTTTCACTTGAAGCGGACTCCACCGGAATGACCTGGAGTTCCTTCAAATTGCCTTGATGTGCCTCTATGTGTTTTCATATTGTATAGGCACTATCAAAATGAGCAAGTTTGTTAGAAGTAGATGATTCAAAAGCTTTAAGTGAAAATCCTAATAATAACTTGTTCATTGTAAACATTTTTTTATCATAATTACTCTACTTGGATTTCTCCAATGTGAGCACAATATAAGCACTATTAATTACTTCTCATAAATCAATATGTTTAGATCTAACAAATATTTTAAATCTAAAACACCATTGAGCATATGAGAAAGCGTTGAATGAACGAGCAACATTAATATCATAGCCTAAACAAAGTGCACCATGTAAGTCCATAATTATGATGCAAGAAAGAAATAATTACAAAACTAGATTAGCAATAAATCAAAGTGAGGATCTTTGACTCAAGGCGATTAAGCCACAAATCAAAGAGCGCCAAGCTCTGATACCAATTAAAAGTACCCTAAAAAGGGGGTGAATAAGGTAATTTGTTAATCTAATCCGATATGGATACCAAATTAAAACTTATTAACTAATATCCTAGCAAATATGATGTGCAACAAGTTATATGCATGGATATGTAATAAATAACGGGCGTTATAAACATGAACACAAGATATAAGAAAGATAGTATGCAAATGACAATCACAAACAAAACGATATGATCACGGAGTTCAGTCACCCTCGACCTACGTCTCCACTCTTCACCCTCAAGGAGAATCTCCACTATCTTAAAAACAACTACACAATCGGCTTTCCAAGTTCACCAAAAACTTTTACAACTCACAATTGTCAATACATAATACACTCCTCTAAGTGTTGGCCTAGCCTGTGTCACATTCCTCAAGTATTTGGATTTACCACATCTCACTGGGCTTTACTACCAACGTCATTCCTCTCGTAATTGACCTCGTCTCTCCCAACCGCTGTTATAAGTGTCCTCGTGTATTACAACGTGTTCTTAATAATGATAAGCTCAAATAAATATTTGTTCTATAACAAGGATGAGAATGAAATCTAAGCTCAGTCAATGATATAACCCCACAACCCAAATGTATACAATATGTAAACTACTAAAGCTCAATGGTTGTGTGTGTAAGCGAGGAATAAAATAAAATTTAAGTCAAATCAATCTAGTATAAATATATAAGAAACAAAATGATAAATAGCTAGAAGATGAGTTAAGAAAACTTTTCTAAGAATAAGAGATGTAAGTGTTGAGGATGAAAGCCTCAAGCTTGAAATTGAAACCCTTCTCTTGTAAAAACCTCTTCACAAAAACAAATTTTTGATCTTTTAAAACTTAAAAAAAAAAACAGCCCAAAAACACTTGTAAAACTCTTGAGAAAAACCAAAGCAAGAGGGGTATTTATACCCTCAAAAACCAAGCAGCCAAAAACTAGCCGTTATGCAGAAATATCCGATCTATCGACAGGCAATGTGTGTCAGACGACTAATAATATGACAGTTGGCTGAACTGGCAGATTCTAAAATTTTATGTAACTGACTTTCTAAAATTAATTTAAAATAGCAAATAAACTCCAAAAATTGTGAAATTTTGAGTAATGTTTCTACACATGAAAATAAACATATTAGAGAAAGAATTTTTCAAAATATCACTTCCTATTTGTAAGAACTTACTGTTTTAAAACAGATATTCTAGATTCTAAAAACTGATGAACACTTAATTTTGTAAAATCGATTTAGCATAGTAAATCAACTCCAAAAATGATAGAACTTTGGAAATATTTATACATGTGATAGTGAACATATTTGAAAAAGATTTTTTCAAATTTTATTTCTTATTTGTGAAAACTCATGTATTTTACAAACCGTTCAAAAATACGAAAACATTACAACTTGATTTTAATGAAATTTTTTCAAACAAGTTTTAAAACACTTTAAAATAGATTTATAGACTTGATGAAAGATATAAATCATGTTGTTAAGTCTATAATCTAAAACAGCGATAAATCAAAATAAATGATAAATCAAAATAAATTTGTATGTATGAATTTTGAGCTCTATGCCTAAACACACAAAGTATAAACCTAAAACACTATACCCAAGCAATTTGAACTTCAATTAAGCTCGTCTTGGTTGCAGATGAAGCAATGATGAATTTTGACTTGAATTAAGATGGCTTCATTCCTATTTTCTCTCCAACCTCCTTTGAATATCATCGTGAACACGCAAATCCAACCAACCTCTAACAGAGGATATTTGTGTAGATTACCTAACAAAACAAATGCAAACACTCAACACACAATGTTAGGAATTGTTTGTTAATCATCAAAACTAGATTAGATAATAGGCTCATAAACATGAGACCTAACAAAGGGTCTAAATCCTTGGACAGGGTGGTGTGAGATAATGTACTCAAGCATCGACGTTCCCCATGCTCTTCTCACCTTAAAGTATTAAATCAAAGAGGTGTTTGTGGCTTCTAAAAATTCCCATTCTTTGTAAGAAGTTGTGTAGTTGGATTTTAGATAAACATTAACTGATTGACAAATTAATTAATAAGAGAGTGATGTTTCATGGTGAATTTTCTTAATATTTCATTAAAGTTTGTTAGATGTTTAGCCTGAAACATCAACCCTAATTCCCTAGATTAATCTCCAAACTTGATACTTAGAGATAAGAAACAATATTACTTTGTAGATCTTCCATTATCAGTCTCAATTGCTTAAAGCTGTAGACATATGACGTCACATGACGTCACCTAAAGGGGACACCAATCACTAGTAGAAAAACGAGCAACCTAGACGGAAAATTCCGTCTAGGTTGCTCCATTTCCCGTCTAGGTTGCTCCACCTAGACGGATTTCCGTCTAATTTGCTCCGTCTAGTCTGATTCTGTCTAGGTTGGGGCAACCTAGATGAAATTCCATCTAGGTTGACTAACCTAGACGGATATCAACCTAGACGAAATGTGAAAAAACATCTAGGTTGCTTCTGCTATAGTAGTTTTTTTTTGTTTTTACAGAATGTACGTTGGCCGCTGTATAATATCTAACCCCAAATCATGTTCATATCCAATACAATCTAATTATATTTCAATATCAAATATAATTATATTCAAATAATACATTCACAAAAATACTAGAGCGAAACATAAATTATTTACATAAACAATAACTAATTTTCACACGTCACAGATTTATACAATGAAAGAGTTCTTGAAAGTCATGAAAAAGATAAATTTACAGATGTCAAGAGAAGTAGAGACAAAGCAGTATTATTCCCAATCAGAATTAAAGAAATCGGCATCCTTCATCTCAGAGTAGTATACATTCTCCAGACGCATGTCCTCCTCCTGTATGAATACCAGATAAAAAAATCCAAATAAGAAATAGAAATTCCAATAGAACAAACTAATGAAATATAAAACATAAGCTAAAAAAACACAATATATCGAAAACGAATGAACAAGGGAACGAGATACTCTGTTATAATGGGGATATATATACCAACACAATAATGTTAAAACTAAAATATTTCACGAAAATAGCCATAAACTTTTTAATGCTGATATCAGGCACTGGTTTTTGAAAGGGTGGCTTACACACAAATAATATGTTGTAATGTTACAATAACCTTATCTAGACATATTTGAATGACATCATCAATGCAATTGCCCTTGGATTCTTTTCTACATTCTTAAAGATACAAATCCATAAGATTCAAAAACTTCACAGGATTAAGAAGAAAATAGGAGGATCATATACATCCAGGAGACAGGACGACGGAGCAGTAGGAGCAAAGAGACGGTTTTGTTAATGCGGGGTGGGGGGTGGGGAGGTAGGGCCGGCAGACGGGAAGTTTGAGGAAACAGGGCTAGGGGTAGGGGCAGACTCTAGGGTTTTTAGATCTGAGGATGGGGCAAGGGGGAGGGAGGACGGGTATTAGGTAAGTGGGGGTGTGGGGTATGGGAGGTTGAGGAAGTGGGGGAGGCGAGGAGGGAAGGTGCAGCCAGTGGGGGGTCGGTGTGAGGGGTCCTGGAAAGAGGTCCCAGGCGGGGCGACGCGGAGATGAGGCGTAGTAGGAGAGGAGGAGGGGTGGGAGGAGGAGAGTGGCGGTGGAGTCAGGCCGTGGACAGAGGGGGGCGGGGGGGATGAAGGAGGAGTTTGAAGGGGAGGGGGGTAGAGCGAGGGGAGGGCGGAGGTAAAAAAGGAAGAGAAAAAGAAAAGTAAAAGGAAAGAAGAGAAGAAAAAGAGTAAGAAGGACAACGAAGGCGAAGGGGAGGAGGGGGAGAGGGCCAGGCAGGGATGCGCTCGAGAGGCGGCAGTGGAAGAGGGGCAGAGGGGGGTTAGGGTTAGGTTTTATCGAGGGAGGGAACAAGGAGATCAGGGTTGGGGAAGGGGAGGGGACGAAGAGATCGGGTTGGAGAAGGGTTGGACTTGGTAGGGCTACTTGGGAAAGGGATAGGGTTAGGGTTTTATTGTTTTTTTAATTATTAAACACAACCTAGACAAAAATTTCTGTCTAGGTTGGCAACCTAGACGGAATTTCCGTCTAGGTTGTTTTTTTATTTTTTAAAAATAAAACTATTCTATCTAGTTTGGCATTCTAAACGGAAATTCCGTCTAGAATGCTCCAAACTAGACGCAACAACCTAGACGGAAATAATTCCTTCTAGGTTGCCTCAAACTAGATGGAATTCATTTTCGTCTAGTTTGGTCGCTTTTCTACTAGTGAATTTAGCTCTCTTTCATCTATCAGAAGTTCACATTCCAGTAAAAAAGATAAGTTCCCGTTTGAGTTCCATCACGAATATACTTACTTTTGGCATTTCAGAAAAAGAAAGAAGATCTCTGTTTTCAAGAAGTATAGGCAGTAACAATATACTTGATTTTATAAAGAATTCTGGATAAAACAAAGAAAGTGGAAGCAAACATGATGTCACAAATAGAGAAGCCTCTCGGTATAACTTCAGCCTCATCCGACCACTGTAAGTAGGAGTGGCGAGGGTGCTTTTGCATCAAGCAAGCAACCACAAAGACAATTGAAACTAAGCATTACTGAGCGGGTGCAGAGACTGTGGTATATCCGTAAAATTGTAAGTTGCAGTCAGAGAAGTAATAAGGATTCTATTTGAACGCATCTCGAGCCTAATATCCAATATTTTCAACACAGTTACATATATTGCTACATAGCATCACCTGTCAATAAATACGAAAGCATGATATATAAGCAAGGAAGCGGCACATACTACATGCATATGCACGTTTTCTCCGAATTCCTAACTCATTGTTAAACCATTTGTCTTCCCTCTCTCAACTACCCTTTGTTAAATTCAATTATTTTGTTCCACCTAAAGAAGATATCAGTTCAGTCTTCCACCTATCAGAAGTTCAAAAGAGTACCCATCTTGTGTTCAGGAGTTTCAGAACAGGAAAATAAGTTGTCCTTTCTGAAATTATATACTGCACCAGTAGTCTAAAGATTTCACCAAAAATTCTAAAAGAAAAACAGAAGTTTTGGACAAAAGGAATATACAAGCACATTGTCTCCCAAAAAGACTAGCGTCTCCACTTACCAAAGTTTTCAAAGTTATAACAACAACAGCTACGTAGGTGGCTACGAAGCTTTGCCAGGGTGCAAGAAATATGAGAGAATGCATAAAATACAATTCACAGTAATCTTTGTAAGTAATAACTCCATAAACCAAAGGTAAAGGATGCACTCCACAGCCCTTCCAGGACCTCCTCACCAGCAGTATGATCGATATACATATCTGAAATCTATGAGCTGTTGGGAATTTAACGCCTAAACCCCTAATGCAACAGAAACGCAGAATAGAGAACAGTACACCAAGTTTTAACGAGGTTCGGCAACTGCCTACGTCCTCGGGAGCCACACAGATAATTTCTTATTAATCAAACAAGAAATTACAATTGAAGAGCAAATCCCTAAACTGGGATTTCTCAGATGAACACTGTAGCAACAGTGTTAATGATTAAAGGGAATAAACCCTTTCAATTTATCACTTCAACTGCCTACGTCCTCGGGAGCCACACAGATAATTTCTTATTAATCAAACAAGAAATTACAAATGAAGAGCAAATCTCAAAACTGAGATTTCTCAAATAAACACTGTAGCTACAGTGTTAATAATTAAAGGGTATGAACCCTTTCAATTCTCACTTGAAAATAAATACCCCACAATTAAAACCCCCTCTTTAATTCTCTCTCTCTCTCTCTCCTAAATCTCTTTTCTTAATCTCCCCTCAATACTCATCAATTGAGAGCTGGAGAAAAAGCCCAAATCGCTGCTGCGATTTCAATGGAGAGGAAAAGAACGCTGCTGCGTTTCTGGGAGTTCCGCCGCCAGAAGAAAAATCGGACAAAGGGGGGGAGAGAAGCTTCGGCTGCATCAAACCCTAGGGCCAAAGGTGGGCTTTTATAGGCGGATCCGATGGGGCTGGCGACAGCCTGTCACCAGCGCACAAGTGGGACGCGAGCGTCGCCAAGAACGCGGGGGTCGGACCCCTCGACGCGATGGTCGGGGCGCTCAACGCGAGGGTCGCGTTCGCCGAGGGTCGCGTTCGTCCGAGGGTCGCGACTTCGACTGGGGTTTTGCCTGCGTCATTTCTGAGCTCATCGGAGCTCCTCCTCGCCGGCGGAGGTAGGTTTCCACCCCCAATTCTAACATGCCGGTGGTCTCCAAGCTTTCAGAGTGAACCAAATGGGCTCCAGGAGAAAAATAACGGGCTATCTCATCAAGCTCCTCTCCTGTGTGGCTCCGCCCTCATCATCTATGCATGAAGGGCAACTGAAGTTGCGCACAACTCCAGTTTCTGAACTGTCACCGTCTTTGTTAACATGTCTGCTGGATTCTTACTTCCTGGAATCTTTTCCAGTTTCAACACGTCATCTTCCAACAGGGATCTAATGAAGTGGTACCGAAGCGCAATATGCTTCGTTCTAGAATGAAATGTTGAATTCTTCGCCAAGTGTATCGCACTCTGGCTATCACTGTGCAAAACATTCTTCTCCTGTTTGAATCCCAGCTCTGTCAACAAACCCTGAAGCCATATCATCTCTTTACTGGCTTCAGTCACTGCAACGTACTCAGCTTCTGTAGTGGATAGGGTAACGATCTTCTGTACCTGTGACATCCAACTAACAACTGTAGTTCCAACGGTGAATACATAGCCGGTGGTGCTTCTTCGGTGATCAACTTCGCCGCCGAAGTCTGCATCTACGTACCCTTGCACTTCTACCTCTCCCTTACCAAAGTGCAAACACTTCTGTGTGGTGCCTCGTAGATAAGTTCATTGAGGTGTTGTGCTACTGACGCGCCTTCCGCCATTTTCAGATTGAATAACCGCCGCATCAAATGAACTTTGTTCGCGGCTGATGGCTTCTCATACATGTTTGAGAGTGCTGCCATAAGACCTGCCGTGGTCTTCTCCTTCGCTATGTTGAACGCAACATTGCGAGTCAACGTCAATCTGATAACTCCGAGGGCTTGTCTATCTAGAAGGTTCCACTCATCTGCCTTCATGGAATCTGGCTTCTTCCCCGATAGTGGTTGATACAGATTTTTCTGATACAGATAATCCTCTATCTGCATTTTCCAGAATCCGAAATCTGTTCCATCAAATTTCTCAAGTCTCATTTTTGCCTCATCTGTGGCCATGGCTCCCACTTGAATCTGACTTGTTCTAGATCGTTTCACGCTCTGATACCAGTTGTTGGGAATTTAACGCTGAAACCCCTAATGCAACGGAAACGAGAATAGAGAACAGTACACCAAGTTTTAACGAGGTTCGGCAACTGCCTACGTCCTCGGGAGCCACACAGATAATTTCTTATTAATCAAACAAGAAATTACAATTGAAGAGCAAATCCCTAAACTGGGATTTCTCAAATGAACACTGTAGCAACAGTGTTAATGATTAAAGGGAATAAACCCTTTCAATTTATCACTTGAGAATAAGTGAATGTCCACAATAAAACCCCACTCTTTTCTTCTCTCTCTCTCTCTAATCTCTTTCTAATCTCCCCTCAAAACTCACAATTGAGAGCTGGAGAAAAAGCCCAAATCGCTGCTGCGATTTCAATGGAGAAGAAGAGAACGCTGCTGCGTTTCTGGGAGTTCCGCCGCCAGAAGAAAAATCGGACAAAGGGGGGGAGAGAAGCTTCGGCAGCATCAAACCCTAGGGCCAAAGGTGGGCTTTTATAGGCGGATCCGATGGGGCTGGCGACAGCCTGTCACCAGCGCACAAGTGGGACGCGAGCGTCGCCAAGAACGCGGGGGTCGGACCCCTCGACGCGATGGTCGGGGCGCTCAACGCGAGGGTCGCGTTCGCCGAGGGTCGCGTTCGTCCGAGGGTCGCGTCTGCTCTGCCACCATCGCGTTCGTCGTCGAATTCGCTGAGTCGACGCTCGCCTTGCATCAATCTGGAGCTCGTCGGAGCTCCTCCGCCGGAGGTTTGTATCCACCCCAACTAACATGAATATGGCCTGATGTTGAAATTTTGTTCATCGCCATCCCTTCGCGGCTGCTCGAAATGGCAAGTATGCAACAAGATTAAAGTTTTCCAGCACTATGAATCATCACAGTCGGTCGAATTATAGAGTTTACTTTCTTGAACAATATATGCACTTGGAAGGCTAAGTTTCTATTGTCATATATAAGATACGGCGTTAGGAGAATCTGCATTTAGTTTCAGAGCACAATATCATGTCTTTTAAATATTGACCAGATGTTAAGACTTTCCTTTAGGGTATGATAGACACTATGATGAAATTTGACTGTAAACTTCATTTAAGATGCCAACAAATAGTAACATACATTCATACATCCTAATTTTTTTGGTATACACTGTGGTCATGCACAAGAACAAACAAAACCATGCTGCTAACAACGTATGTCTTACATTATTTGCTACGCATCTCAAAGTCCGTGGCCTTAGCATACATAGAACTGTGGGTTGGTAAGAGCAGCGTAAGAAGACTCCTTCAATAATGATGCAGGTAAGGATATCCATATGAAATGTAGTAAGTTGCTCAGAATGTTCAAATGAATTAATCTCAAGGAATTTTCAGCATTTAGGTTCACAAATTGGGCATTGTAATGAAAATATAAGGTGCACAAAACACCTTTTTTTTAACTCTGGAGTACAAGCAGAGTAGCATTAATTTGAACCATCCATCAGTTAACCGAGGTTGAAGTAGCATCATTCTTCGAAGAAAGCATTCTATAGACTCTAAAAGTTCCTAAGTAGAGCAATATTCTCTCAAGGGAAGAGAATATTGCTGTGTCAGGTAAAAGGTTTAAGTTTGCAATATCTCAAAACCCTTATTATTGCAACTGTACTTCCCATACCCAAAGTAAGTTAAAGCCTTCCCAGTTTCTACGAACTAGCTCTGAATAAAGCGTAATATATGATTACTGTGCGCACGCCAAACATACCTCATCAAGCAAGATGCATGTTTCAAAACAACAACGAGCACATTTCGCAACTTTTAGAGGACTTAATGACTTATTAACAGAGAACAGTTCAGAAGTGGAACAAACATAATGAAGCAGAGATAATGAGGTCAAGACTTTATAAGCTCTGATTGCACCATGAGTCAAACCCTGGGAATCAGAGATGGGAGTGAAGCTTTTTAAAGGAATCGGTTTCTGAATAGGCTTGGATTTATTGATGTTTGTCCTCCATATTTCTTGCTTTCTTCCCATGATTCCACAAGCCAAATTTCCACAAGCCAAATGATAATTGCTTGAAATGCCAGCAAGAAAAAATGATTCACCTAAATTTAATCTCTACGGTTCCATTTGTTCCAGAAACTGCATGCCAACCAAGCAAAATTTGAGGTGGCTAGTGGACCTGCCTTAGTCGTAATGAGTGGGCTTGAATTATGGACATCCCAGATTCAGGAAAACAATAAGGCCAGCTCCAAATAAAAGTCAAGCTAAAGCGAAAAAGGAATATGAACTCTAGGTGGGGCATCAGAAAGGAGAAACCCAAGAATGATTTCATAGCGGTTACTGGAATTGGCATTTCACGGATGGAATTTATAACTATAGAAAAAACAAAGTTATTATTCATCTAACTATAACCCATCTTAAATAAAGATTAGGAAGATAGTACAAAATAGATTGTTGTGCGCAACGGAAATTTCGGCAGCACCTCTGGTGCACGACAAGAGAGTAGATCTCAACTAAATCTCTGTTTCACAAAGGAAACAAGAACCGAAAGCAAAATATCTCAACAAAGTGGGATATCAGCTCTTCCTCTCATCAGTTCTAGGACTGACCCGTCGAGGGAACCTAAACTCTCTATCACAAATCACAACACGAACAATCAATTTTAACGTGGTTCGACAAATTGCCTACGTCCATGGGGCAAGGAGGGGGGAGATCTACTATTAGAGGAAAAGAGAATACAAATAGGGTTTACAATCACACAGCTCTCACAAATTAAACCCTCAAAATAGGCTCCATGTTTTTCTTCTCAAAATAAGGTCAGCCTCCAAAACTTTTTCTCTCTGCGATTTTTCTTTTCCTCTGCCTGCACTTTTTCACCAAGCACAGCCGTCAAAAATTTCCCCCTGCAATTTTCCTTTGCACACCGCTCCTTGCACACACAAAACCCTAGGAGGCAAGCACCTATTTATAAGCTATGATTAGCAGCCAAAAACCCGAACTTGGTCTCACGTGGAAAGGCACACACATACGTGGTGTGGCCCCCACGAGAGCAAAAAGAACTCACGCGTAAACGCGTTCGTGGAGTTCGTGGGCAACAGATATGGATGGCCCCCACACCCGCACGTGATCACAATTCTCCACCTCGGTGAAGTTTTTCCAAAACTGAGCCGACACCAACCAAAACAAATGGCTCACTTGTTGCGTCCAATACGAAGTGAATCGATTCACGATAATGGACTCAATCCACGGCAAGTCGAGACCCAAATGAGAATGGGAACACTCTCCAAATGTCGGTATGTACTCGCCAAATCGGCTGCATCATAAAGACTGCCTACGTATCCTCTTGTCCAATGAATCAAGCCTCATGTAGTTCACCAAATGACCGCGAACGACCTCAATCCAATAGAAGAGTTCACAACCCTTCTCCAACATCATCAACTCCGCGGCTGATAGCACCTCAAATGGCCTCAAAATGTAACGAATCAAACATCTCCACCTGAGGTGAACCAATGACCATATCCAAACTACATCTATCAGCTACACTCGAATCAAAACCCAACTCATCATCTGCATCTAAAACCAATTGATCCCCAAGCTGTGTCACCTCAGCTGGAATCCCAAACAATACAGTATGATCTGAAGTATGTGGAGTAATCTTCACCCAATATGGAGTAACATCACTCTCCACCCGCTACGATACATCTAAGGTCTATCCAAAACTCTCTACCTGTTGAGAGTCAATTAGCTCCCTCATCGAAGCCTCAACAAAAGTGATACTACCAGACCAAGCACCCAATTGAGTTTTACCTCCTACCACAGCAGTTAACAACTCTTTAATAGTATGATCCAAATATGTCGAAGCCTCAGTCTAGAAACTCTTCTGCAGATCATTGCTCGATAACAAACACCGATCCTCCTCCAACAATGCACGGTTCTCCAATTTTACCACCATATCTAGTTGCCCCAAGACTTCCTTTCTAACGAAGTGTTTCGAAATATCGTGAGCTCGGCTCCAATACAGAAACAGATCCATCTTGTGCCTCCCACCAAAACCTGAATAAAATACCTTCACCTTTCTGCCAATCTCACACTTCTTCAATCTGTTGGAGACTACTAAGACTTTATCCAAAGAGGATTTGGTTGCAACCTAAACATGCCTAGAACAACCACTAACAAAGGAAACCAAACATCTATTACCTCCTAATGATGCCTCCTTGGAAGGCCCCCAAACATCCACGTGAACCCCATCTGAAAGACCCTCAGTGCGGTGAATAGAGGTAACTTCACATCGGTCTTCTTTCTCACACCAAAGTGTTCACTAGACTTCAAACTGTAGGTCATTGCACACATCTCCAAATCAATACTGGAATGACAAAGCCCTAAATATCGCAGTCTAGTCGAATCAACAGAAGTCGTCAGCTTTTCACCTGTCACTGTATCTCCAATCAAATAGTACAGGTTATTCCTTCTGATGCCCTTCATCATAATCAAAGAGTCTTCCACGACCTCGAGAACCATGTTCTCAACACGAACCTTCAGACCCTCTCCAACCAAAGCTTCAATTGAGATCAAGTTCTTCCTCAAGGAACACATCTCACATCATATAACTCCTTAATAGTCCCGTCAAATATCTTGATGTGAATTCTTCCTATCCCAATGATCTGGCATGCACGGTTGTCTCCCATGTACACAACACCACTATCCAGCTTCTCAAAACTGGAGAACCATTTCCTTCTAGGGCACACATGATAGGTCGCACCACTATCTAACATCCATCCAAATTCCTCCGAATAGCTACCCGTAGGACTGATAGAAAACAAATAAATAGAAGTATCAGAAATATTACCATCCGATATAACGATGTTTGCTTCTGATGATGGTTGCTTCCCTTGTTCCTTCTGTTTATTCTTCATCTATTCGTCGAGCTTTGGACAATCTTTCTTCTAATGACCAGTCTCCTTGCACCAAACACACTGATCTTTTCTAACTGTAGGATGCCCTACTCTAGACTGTGACTTCTAATTCTTTCGGCTTGGATTCTTTCCTCTTGCGACCAATGTCTCCGCTACCAGCTCAACTGAAGTCTCATTATCCTTCTTTCGAAGCTGATAGTTCACAAGTATAGCGGTGACCTCACTATACGAAAGGAACGTCATCCCATTAATTAGGATAAGAACAAAAGTCTCGTATTCCTCATTAGGCAAGGAACTCAATAACAGCAACGCCTTGTTCTCATCTTCAATCATAACATCCACATTCGTCAAATCCGTAAGAAGCTTCGTGTAGTGGTTTATGTGATCACTAATGGAGGTTCCCTTCTTCAATTGGAAGCGATAAAGCCTCCTCTTCAAATGCAAGCGATGATCACTAATGGAGGTTCCCTTCTTCAATTGGAAGCGATAAAGCCTCCTCTTCAAATGCAAGCGATTTTCCACACTCTTGGTCAAATAATTGGAAGCGATAAAGCCTCCTCTTCAAATGCAAGCGATTTTCCACACTCTTGGTCAAATACTTGCTCTTAAGGGTCTCCCAAATCTTCTTTGCAAAAGTCTCATTTATCACATAATATTTCAAATCTTGTGTTAAACAAGACCTAATAACACCACACGTCATCCGATTCATCTTCTTCCAAACATTCTCTTCAATATCATCTGGCTTGCTATCTAACTCCAAAGTGTCTTCTAAATTTTGCGTGTTCAGCGCATCCAAAACTTCGCATCGTCAAAGTCCAAAGTTGTTCGTCCCGTTAAATTTCTCCACATCTATTTTCGTAGAGTGGATATTCAAACTTTGAATAGTCTTCACACCAGAAGCACCACTCTCAACACCTTCCTCAACACACTAACAGTCAATGCAGAACAAACTAAAGAATAGATCCAAACTTGAGAAAGATAGAGCCTTTACCAAAAAAGATCCCACCTTTAACTCCAATTCAAACCCTAGACGAGCTTCCAAAGCGATCTACTCCTCCAAATTGCCCAAACGTAGCCCGAGCTCTGATACTACTTGTGATGCGCAGCGGAAATTTCGGCAACACCTCTGGTGCACGACAAGAGAGTAGATCTCAACTAAATCCATGTTTCACAAAGGAAACAAGAACCGAAAGCAAAATATCTTAACAAAGTAGGGTATCAGCTCTTCCTCTCATCAGTTTTAGGACTGACCTGTCGAGGGAACCTAAACTCTCTATTACAAATCACAGCACGAACAATCAATTTTAACGTGGTTCGGTAAATTGCCTACGTCCACGGGGTAAGAAGAGGAGAGATCTACTATTAGAGGGAAAAAGAATACAAATAGGGTTTACAATCACACAGCTCTCACAAATTAAACCATCAAAATAGGCTCCATGCTTTTCTTCTCAAAATAAGGTCAGCCTCCAAAACTTTTTCTCTCTGCGATTTTTCTTTTCCTCTGCCTGCACTTTTTCACCAAGCACAGCCGATGAAAATTTGCCCCTACGATTTTCCTTTGCACACCGCTCCTTGCACACACAAAACCCTACGAGGCAAGCACCTATTTATAGGCTGTGATTAGTAGCCCAAAACCCGAACTTGGTCTCACGCGGAAAGGCACACGCATGTGGTGTGGCCCCCACGAGAGCATAAAGAAATCACGCGTAAACGCGTTCGCGGAGTTCGTGGGCATCAGAACGTGGGTGGCCCCCACACCCCACGTGATCACATAGATATGAAATTAATTCGTATCTAATCACATCTCACAACATCTCATATAATATTTACCAACAATATCTAACAGAACTCAAAAGAAATCTTACTTGGCAACTCTATGAAATGAACAAACTAGTTAATTTCGAAGTCCATTAGATTGTCAGCAAAAGGTCATAGCTTTTTCGACCAATCGAACAAACTAGTCAATTTCCAAGTCCACTAAATGGTCAGCAAAAGGTCACAGCTTTTCAACCAATCGTCTTTTTTTCCCTTTTCCTGATAACACAGCATAGATACAAAATTCCCATTTCCTATATAGAATCTAGGAAGTCCAGATATTCCTCCATTTTCCATTCCTTAGTTGGCTTGAGGTCTCCGTCCCATGTTTTCATTGCTTCAGTTAGCCACATAAGTTGAGATTCCTACTGTTTAGTAGAAGACGGAAATTGATGTTGAAGTATGAAATGGAATAAATGATCACATGATCCCTTCAGTCCACATGAACCGCAAAGAGGAATAATGGACACCAAATGTTCTCAGGGTTGTACAGGCAACTAACTAATGGCCACAGAGTGCTTGTCATTGTTAGAGAATCATTCTGGTGCAGACAGCACGTATAATAAATCAAATATGTGCCAGAATTTCATATTAGAGGTTGACCGATATTATGGACGGATTTCTTTACGTCGAAACATAGAGGCTGAGAAAGCTATATTGGTATTATAGCAGGCATCCTCCAGGAAAGAGAACAATTTGAGGTTTTGATTGGAATTATCTCTGAGCCAGATAACAAATTTGGACTACTATATGTTTAAACTGATTGAGTCAGACCCACGCATGGAGTTACGAGCAGTTTACGGTCAAAAGATTTAAGGAAGCAAACAATAAGATGATGTTATTCGAGGTAGTGGTACTGAAGAAGCTAATGACCCAAACTATTACAGGGAATGACTCTTAACAAGAACAAGTTGGCATTACTATTATCCAACAATATTTTACAGTACCAATGCAAAGATGAACTTTTTTATTCAGTTGTAAAACTGAGTTTCAGTAGAATAAGATACCCTTGAGATATCACGCCAGAAACTTTATGAAGGTATATTTTGTAACTGATCTTTTATTTCTGATACATAATTAAAAAAAAAATCATCTGAATTTCAGAGCATTCTAGGGAGTGCAACCACTAATAAGAAAATCAGCTACGTTGCTCAATTCGTCAGTCATAGCAACGATACACTAACCCAATTTGAAAAATCACATACAGGATGTGATAGCAGTCTATTCTGGTATGAAAATATGGATTAGTTTACTTCTATTAGTTGTACATGGATCAATAAGGATTTAATGTAATTTTTGTTTATTTCACCAAGGGCCATTAAAGTGAATAATCATGAAACAGGTCTTTCTTAAATTAGAGATTGTACGTCTCTTTTCCCAACAGACAAGTCAGAATCCCACTAATTAGACCTGCTCCAATATTACTAGGCTGTAATGATCCTTGAGTTTGGAGGTAGCGTAGTTTGAGTTAAAAAAAAAAAAAAACACAAATATAAAAACCAACACCCCCTCGTGTCAGTAAGTGATTTGAGGGTGATAAATGCCACCGATGGTTTACATAAGGCAGTTATCTACAATTTACCCAAGTTTTTAAGTTTGGCTTTTGCGCATTTTGTGTTGGGAGACAGATGAATATATCACCTGAAAGTACAGTTATTTTGCAACTCATCAGAATGACTCCACATCATGCACAACAGGAAAGGGATATAATCAAGGAAAAGTGGAGAACATTGAAAATGCTTATTTTTACTAAGTTTGCAAAGCTTCAATTTATAACATGCTAAGACCTTGTGTATGCTGGTCAGGTTACGACATATGTAACTGCAAAATGAATACTTCTGCATGCAGACTTTGGTGAGCTAGCTCCAAGTATAGACCAGTTGTTGGGACTACAGTAATAGTAGCTCTAAGCTCCAAAGTCTGAGAATAGCTATGACACCATTAAAGGAGTACGATGTAAATGAATATATGAGATGAAGGTTACTAGATGTTGGAGTATAAAATTAAACTCAAGAGGTGTGGTGTAATGAAAGAAATGTAAAATGGCAACAGAGCAACCCATGTTCAAATCCCCTGTGGCCCATACTTAAAATTTTAACTCTCAACCGCAACTGCTACTTTGGAGCTTCGGTGAAGTTGAAAGAACTTCAAGAGACGTATCAAGCGCAAAATCTGAAATATTTTCCTCTGATATAGAACAATGCCTGGTTTTGGCCAAGTTACACTCATCCTTAATGATATTCAAAGAAAATGTATAAATATTAGGATAATCTATAGTCTAGGAGACTTGCGTACGCCTACTATATCCCTATAATTGTGAAAACCCTAATGAGTTTATTAGCTCTCTCTAGGATGTTATTTATAGTGTTTAAGGAAACAAAGGAATTTGTCCCTATCCATTGTGGGATTAAGCAACAATGAACAACTACTCTCTCAACACTCCCCCTCAAGCTGAGCATACATATTGTACATGCTCAACTTATTACAAATCAAATTCACTCGTGTTCTCCCGAGAGGTTTAGTGAGAATATCTGCAACTTGATGGTCTGATGGTATGTGCTTGACTCTAATGATTTTCTTCTACATCTTCTCGCGAATCAAGTGGCGATCAATCTCTATATATTTTGTCCTCTCATGATACATTGGGCTCTCAGCTATGTAAATGGTGACTTTGTTATATCCATACAAGCTCATGGGGCACTCCGGAGGGTAACAATCTATGTTAGTGTATCTCTAACCCGGATCAGCTCGCAAGTTAAATTTGCCATGGCTTGATACTAAGACTCAGCTGTAGATCGTGAGACTACACTCTGTTTCTTTGAGATAAGAGAATTCCCTTCTTCGATCTAGCCACCTCGATACCCAAATAATATTTTCAGGATCCAAGGTCCTTAGTTTGAAATTGTTGATGTACATACTTCTTCAAATGACTAATGCCCTGTGAATCATCAACAATAATCACAACGTCATCAATATATATAACCAAAAGGATCCACTTCTCACCATGAAATCTCCAGAAAACCAAGTGGTCTTTCTGAGCTCGATAAAGACCAAAGATCTGAATGACTGCGACAGAATGTCCAAACCAAGCCCTCGGAAATTGTTTCAAACCGTAGAGAGATTCTTTTAATCTGCAAACCTTACCGCACTCCCTTTGAGCAACAAAACCTAATGGTTTCTTCATATAAACCTCTTCATCAAGAATGCTATTAAGGAACGCATTCTTAACATCCAACTGATGTAGTGGCCGGTGATAGCGAGCGCCAAGCGAAATAAGAATGCGGACATATATCATTTTAGCTACAGGAGAGTATGCATCGATATAATCAAGGTAATAGATCTGTGAATACACCTTCGCAACTAGTCGGGCATTGAGGCGAGCTAGAGAGTCATCTGTATTTACTTTGATAGTATAAATCCATTTGCAGTCTACCGCTTTCTTCCCTAGTGGTAGGGAAACAAGATCCCAAGCCCCATTTCTCTCTAAGGGCGTCATTTCTTCTTGCATTGCCGTTGTCCAACATGGATTAGATAGAGCTTCTGATAAATTCTTACGAATCGAGTGAGAATCCAAATATATAAACGAGTAATATGTTGGAGTTAATGAAGTGTAAGAGAGATAGTGTGCAAGAAAATACCGAGAACTTTGAGAAAAAGATCTCTTATCCTTTCGGAGGGCAATGAGAAGATCATCTATAGCCTGAGCACTTGGCTGTACGAGCACATTTTGACTTGCTAGTATATCAGGCTCATGGGTAGATTTAGACAATGGCTCAGGTTGCAAAACAGTACGTCGTGTATAAACCTGAACTGGTTTCACAAATTTGGATGGCAGATCAATCTGTACAACCGGCTTGAAAGGAATATTGACAGTGATTTTTCGAACAAGAAGGTAGTCATAATCATCGGGAGAGTCTAAGAATTTATCAAAGACAACACGTCCTGGTTTGTTCTCAAAGGAAGGCAACACAGCTAAAACAATATATCGATTCAAGGATGGGCTATACTCTTTTTAAGTCCTAGAATATCGAAGAAAAACACCCTTAAGAGATCGTGGATCTAATTTCGTCCGTTGAGGATTATGATTGTGAATAAAGCATAGTGACCTAAAGATCCCAGGACGTAAATGAAAGGCGTCTTAAGCCAAATATAAAAAGGATATTAGAGTTTTATTCTGTAAGACAGATGATGTTAGTCAATTGATCAAGTAGTAGGCTGTCAAAATGGCATCACGCCAAAAATATTTTACAACTTGACGATGGAATAACAAGGTCCTAGCAATTTCTAGCAAGTGTTTTTTCTTGCACTTAGCAACCCCATTTTGTTAGGGTGTGTTAGTACAAGAAAACTGATGTCAAATTTCATTTTCTTCTAAATATTTTATGAAAGAGCTTTCAAAATATTCCTTAAAACATTATTTGTTCTTAAAATTTTGATAGTACTATAAAATTGATTTTTATCTTCAGCACAGAAAACTTTAAAAACAGAGAACACTTCAGAATGACTTTTTAACAAGTAAATCCAAGTCATGCGAGAAAAGTCATCCATAAAACTAACAAAATATTAAAAACTAAATTTGGACGGAAGAGAACAAGGACTCTATACATAGGAATGTACTAAATCAAAAGGGTTACTGACCCACTTATTGACACGACTCAAGTAAGCCACCCCTTGGTGTTTTCCAATTTGACATGACTCACACTCTAAAGACTCGACATGATTTAAATTTGACATCATTATTTTAAGAATTGAAAGAGGGGTATGACCAAGCCGACAATGTGCTTCAAATACTAATGTGGAGCTAATACATGCTACCTAGGAAGGGGCAAAAGTTCAGTTCGTACAAGCCGTTCTACTTACGTCTGGTGCCAATCGTCTTCCTCGTCCCAAGAGCCTGAAAAATATAATGTGTAGGAAAAAATATTACCGTGCAATTTAATGCTTTAGTATTTCTATTGGAAGATAAGAGATTAAATGAAAAACGATGAAGATATAGCACAGAGGAAAGTAGAATAATATCAATATTAGTACATCCAACACCTTCCCCAGGTGTGGTGGATCCATTAACCATTACTACTGAAGAAAAAGAGGTGGTAAGTATATAGAAAGATTATATACCTCAGTTCTCAGTCATATGATCAGTTGCTCCTGAGTCTATAACCCAAGTATGAGACGATGACGATTTAAGGCAAGCAGTGGGTTTCCCTGTCTGGGCAAGCGTAGCCGTTGTAGAAAAGGATTGTGTATTTTCAATTGCTGAGATAACTGAAGCTGAAATCACTCAAACTGGCGACGGGCGTCTTCATCCATGGGACTCTCCCATGTAGCCACGTGCACTCCAAGTTTGTTTTCCCTGTAGTTGAGGACAACGGAATTTCATATGACCCGATTCCTTACAGTAATGACAATAAATAGAGGAACTCGATTAACCCTCCCCTATAGCTCCTCGTGAACTATTACCTCATCTTCCACGTGCTCCAAAGTGCCCTCCATGTCTACCAAATCGACCTGCACTACGACCACCCCACCGCCTCGACTAGTTGTCTGTCTACTCTATGTGGCGAGAGCAGACTTATTTGCAGACTTAGCTGCTGATCTCAAAAAGTAATCTCTGCTAAAGAACGTATAGCAGAGCTTCCAATAACCTATGGCCTTGTTGATTATAAGACTATGGAAGAGAACCAAGAAGGGTGAATACCATCAATTGATCACATTGATCTTGCATCTTCTGAATATCCTCCATAATGGGAAAAATCTACCTCAGCTCCTCTGCGAGACGATTAAAGTTGCCATAATACTCCTCAAAAGTCCGACAATGCTCTTCCATCTTGCTCCGAAATAACTCCTAAATGACATCATACGTCCCGATTGGTGTGTCCCCGACCTAAGTACAATTGTTCCAAAAACTTCCAACTTGTTTCACTGTATTACAATGAATTACTAGTTGAAGGACTTGTGGTTCCATACTGTTCTAAATTATGAAGTAGACTGGTATCATTCTATTTCCAGGTACGGGAGAGCCATCTGTAAGATGATGATCCTTTCCCCGTCCTTAAATATAAACTCGAACTAGTTGCTTCCAATGTAGGTAATTGTATGCACTCAATTTTGGTCAGTGATCCTCCTAGAGAGCACCTCTGTGGGGTCTTCTTCTCATCTCTCTCATTAATTGAAATAGCAGAATCATTGGAAGACGTCATCAACACAGCAAATAAGATCATTCAACTAGCAATCTCTTGAAAAATAAATTATTAACATCACTCAACAACAAATTAATTTCCAATAAGCAAATCATCACCAACTAATCAACATAGTAATTAGTTCAATAAGTAAAAGCATCTCGCAAAGTTAGTTTCTTCGAGAACAACTATCGCTTATCTCAAAGAGATTGTTAACGACTGATCGTAACATAAAGCTAAATAATTACATGAAGATATATAAAGATCTAGTTGATAAGCCAAATGATTAGCTTAACCCCCCACCCCCTCCCTCCACCCACCCACCCCACTACAATAACTACACCAAAGTCAAGGGGTCAACAAACTAAGCGCAACGGATGAACAGTACGATGGATGAACAGTACCATTGATGAATAGTGCCCGATAAACAGTATCTGCATGGATGAACATTGGTGGCTAGGGTTTAAGAGGGGTAGAATGTGGCGGCTAGGGTTTAGAAAATTTGGAGAAAAAAGGGTGGCTCAAATACCATGTAACTGTGAAAAACCCTAGTGAGTTTATTAGCTCTTTCTAGGAGATTATTTATAGTGTTTAAGGAACCAAAGGAGTTGGTCCCTAACCAATGTGGGACAAAACAACAATGAACTACTCCTCTCAACAATCCCAAAGAGAACTTGATCTAAGATATATGAAAGGGAGCAACAAATAGCATGTGCCTGTTTTATTGTTAATCCAAGTGACACTTGAAGAAAATCTACAGTCAAATATACATGCCAGGAGAAGGAATCCGTCAAGTCATACAAGTAAAGCAACTTATCAGGCATTATATGGCAAAGAAAGAGCTGCACTAGACAAAGGGCCAAGATGTCCGCAAACAATAGAACCATTTATACCACTACCTACACCAGTGAAACCAGCATCCTGTACATTCTCTATGCTTTTAACTCAAATTCCATACAGAAAGACTACTAAACTGTTGCAGTTTGTATACTGTACAGTGATAATTTACAGTATTTATTGCGCGGAGGAAAAAAGAGTGTCATCCCCATTTTCTTCAATCTAAAGGGATATAATCTAAAAAAACAAATAGTTAAAGGATAAGGATACTGTCAACTTAATTACAGGAGGGAATTGAGAGGTACCTCTTTTCATCCCCAGCAAACAAGAGCCACACGTAAAAAAGAACATTTAAGTTTCTCATGGAAGATCATGGAATCAGGCGTACTGGATTCTTCAATCAATATCCTCCAGTTTCTCTCCTTTTAAAGATCTTCAGTGCTCAATATCACTGTCTGAAGAAATTGCGGATGAAGAGCATGATGCAGGCAGTGAGTCAGATACTGTGGCTTGCCTCAATGTCTGGCTCTGTAAATTCTGTGAGCTCACCGATGGATATAGTTGTGAATGTTGTGGGGTCTGCTGTCGCGTTTGTCCCTCATCAACAATTTTTCCCAGGATGTTCATAACAGTTGGAATAAATCTTGATGACAATACAAGAAGCCCAGAGAGCTGCATGCCAGTTATCAGACTAATGAATAATAGGTCAGCTGGAAGTTAGAAGTGACAGATAAGTACATGAGTCGTCTAACTCACATGATTTTCAAGTTAATGAGTAATAATTCCGTTACAAGTTTAAACCAACAGATGAATGCATAACTGAATAAGAAATAAATCTCTTCAACATCACCAGACGACCAATTTCCATCAAGAATATCATTTCACATTCAGAAACATGGGCTTCCATCTTTCCAGGGATAATTCCATGCTTAAGGTAGACATTATCTCAATCACTCTTATCTAAGAAAGTCTGGATAAAAATTGTGAAGTAAATTTATTTTTTTGTTGCTAGTGTAAATTTGGAGGTTGGTTTGGTGATTTTATCACATAACATGTGTATGATCTATCTGTTGGGACACCCTTCTTCAGTTCAATAAGTCAAAATCGATAAGAACAGTGATTGTTGATTTACTACCCATAAAATTTATTGCATTATCTCATAAGCCATGACATGACAAGTTCACATATAAACTACAAGTTTCTATATCATCCAACATTTAATAAAATGACAGATTTTTTTTTACCATGCCATGACGAAACTCTTGAGCGATGTCAAGTTGTACCCAGATGGCCTTGGTCAGTAAATAAAGAACGAAAATTACCATGAGGTATAGAGGATTTCTGTTCACCAGTAAATGCAGCGTTAGTGTAGATGGAAATATACAGGCAGATTCGCATGCATGTGTCAGCAACAGAATTGCAAAATTCAGCTGTGGAGTAGAAATATTTAACCTGAGAAGCATCATAAATTCATTGAAACCAAGGATCGCAATTGCAAGAATAGCCCATGGAGGAGGTAACCAATTGTTGTTGCGCCTATGAGCTTCCTGATAAGGAAAAAAACAGCTTTAACGTCAATAACAGGTAACATGAGTACTAATTTGAATCAAAATAGAATATTGCGGTCTCTGGGAGAAAAAATTACAACTCATGTTGGAGCTAACATAAAAAATGACATACCAGAAGTAAAGACCAATTATCTCTCAGTATACATATTTATTGTTAAATATCTTTATCATAACCAAAACTCATCTCAATTTTGTAATATAGATAGATCACACTTTCGCTAATTAGACTACAAGAGATTCACACCTTTCAAGTTCAAGTTTGGTATTATGCATATAACCCAAAGAATCCAAATAAATATGACTGCCAGGACAAAATAAGCATTTAGTTCTTGTATTTATCTTCAAGACACTAAGACTAGAGATTTACAAGCATATTATTTGGACACATCAGGTAAATTACCTAAGGCCCAATTGCTTGACCCGAGCCTAACTAAAGATCGGATCCTAAACCTCGGTTGACGTACAAAGCATAAAGGGCACAAGTCAAGTGCCCAACAGAGTTATGCAGCATTCAACCAAATAGAAGACCTCCAATACTGTCTACACCTAAGAACGAGTCTCAAAGAGGGGACAGAATGACCTAATGCAATGTTTTTCAGCAACAGGATTGCACTCATTAAATAAAAGCAGGTTACTATGGTCTATGAGAAATGTCTGAAGTAAAAGAAGAAAATAATCAAATAAGAAATCATATCAAATTGGAATTTGAAACATAAACACGCGCGCATATGTACACAAAAACATAAATTCATTATTTACACACAAGACAAAAACAATCAGATAGGAGGCATACTAAAAAGTAGTAGGGAAATGATAAATTACGGATACCTGCGCGGAAATCGCCTGTGCGATAGTGTACTCAGTTTCTGCATTGAACTGTCTCCATATAGATTTGCATTGTACAGGTGGTATCAGTACATCCTTCGGGCTAACCTGGTAGGGGAAGGCATAAAGGATGACTATATTATAGAAATTTTGATCTGCGATAACAAGGAAAGATAATGGCAACAAAATAGTACCTCCTCCCATGTGCTTGAGGATAATGGATCTGCCAATCCTTCCATGCTTCCAGACTTCTTAACTGCGCCATCCAAAAGAGTAGAATAAAGAATATTTTCAATCTTATCTGTTTTCCCATCCAAACGTATAGCCACCAATGTACAGAGAACGTTCAGTGCCTGAAACACGATAATATTGTCCCAGAATGACACCCAAATATCAGATTAATACAGAAGAAATCACAAAGTGAATCGCTAATATACCGCAGCACGAGCGTCCCTAGCAATAGCCCTAATATCTTCCTTTCCAGTCCAGACTCTAGGCATAGAATCATTATCATGGCTAAATACATTTGAGAACCTGTTAAAACCAGGTAAGAATAAGGTAAGTGAAAAGACAATGTAAAATAAACAGATATAGTTACCTACCTATCCTTCATGCGCATCAAAACTTTTCCAGCTTCTTCCTTCGCCTTTTTTCCCACTATACCTCTAGCATAGTTTCTCAGATCTGTTACCATTGAATCTAAAGTGACCCGGTCAAGTTCAAACCCTCGAAGGGATGTTGAGAGCCAAGATATAGCATTCTCCGTCTCTCGCTTATAAAGTTTTCTTATGGATGCCCAAGTATCCTTTCCTCCAGTATCAAACAAGGACTCTACTGGTGCTGCAAGTGCTTCAGTCAGTTTGTTCTGTTGACCAAAATGACACTTGGTCATTATATGTTCCATGATGATAATAAAGAGGAAAAAGAATAAAGAGAATTTAACATATCCCAGAATCAAGATTATTTAACCTCATAATCATCTTTAAGTTTGGACAATTTCGCACGACGAAGAGAGTCAGCATGAGCTTCTATATCGCGACGGAGCTTCTCCATAGCTTTTGTAGCATCCCAATTAGCCTGCTTTATTGCCACATCTAGTGGGAAGAAAAAGAAATAAAATGAGATGAAAATAATAATTCAATAACAGTCTGAATGTGTGAATATAGAAAAGCGCAACTATGGCAAACCTACATATGTATGTCTAGGTGAAATGAAAGCAATATTCAAATTTATATGACAGCAAAAGAACAAAGCACATTTAACTTTGTAGCTACAAGAAAGAAGCCTTGCACCACCTGTAGCGTTCTGAGATGTGCATTAATATTACATAAATAATAATTGGAATTAATAGTTTAAACTTTGCATTACTTTTCTATCAAAACTCCTTAAGACAAGCCCTAGCACCCATTTTCTAAAAAAGAAACAACAAAACATCCATTAAATATTGTTTTACGCAACCCAGTTAACTTTTGTTGTGGCTAAAATTAGTGTAAGAACCAAAAAAATAATCGAAGATATCTTTTTCACAAGTTCCCATTAAAAGCTTCATCTATCTGCAAGCCGTCAGTAACATCTATAAGTAAATTCTTGTGTTTCTTAGTCATGACAAAAATGTTCCCTTATTTCGTTTTAAATATCAATACTAAAAAACAGCACTGTGACTTTCATATGTGTAGTCTGTATCTCCAATCAGGAGCGTAGGCAAGATTCAAAGTTTGCGAGTTCCAAAAAGTCATAAAGTAAGATGATAAAAGATACTATAAACACTACCCACACAAACGCATACATAGAGTTTGCATTGATTGCATAGATAAAATCAAGAAAAAACTTAATCCCAAAATTGCACACCACGCTCTTTTAACGGAAGCAAAATCATCAAGTAATGAATCTAAACCAAATGCCTTATAATATCTCTCTCAATAAAACAAAGCAAACTATTCGCAAGAAATTTATCCTTCATTCTGTTGCAATCTAGTCTTCACAAGTTTCATAGCCGAAAGTGCCCGTTCAATAGTTGAAGTAGAAACTAGACTCAAAATTAGGCAAATTAATCTATCAACAACAGGATAAGTCTTGAACTTCTTAGTCTCTGCTAAAATCTAAAATAGCTTTGCAAAAGAGGACAATCCTTTCAAAATTCGGATGATTCAACACATCAATATAAAAAAGTTGCAACTAAAATCTAAAGACAATCTTCTCCTTCTGTAAAATCATGAGGATAATACTTTTAGCAATGGTACAATTACCCTCTATATCAAAGGATTTGTATCCATCCTTCAGATTCGAATCAACACTACGTATCAAGAGCCATACAACCCGTGTGTTGAATCTTATATTTAGCTATTGAAACTAAAAGTCAATAGTGGGATTCATTTAAAAAGTGATACTGATGTTTTGCGGTTATTCAATCTAGTTTCTGACATATTCGACCTTTAAAATATGGATCATTCAAACCTTGAGCAACAATATTATGATGGGAGCAAAAGGGCATCACCTTCTCAAAGAAAGAATCTCATCTATCTTATCTTAAACTCTGAGTAGTAACCATTGTACTTGACACCAAATGCATTGCATTCACAATGTCTTGAGATTTCTATTGCAAAGCTTGGCAAAGAATATCAGTAATGTCCATGATCTCTCTCATAAAATAAACTATAAAAATAAATTCAAAGGATCTAGTTTTTTTAAAGCTGCACTGACATCTTCTATTTCTTAGTGAGCACTATAATTTTGATATTTTAAGAATAACAAGTTGCATTATACATACTGAGAAGGTTGCAAACTAAAGAAAAATGAGAGAACCAACAAGTATCACCAACACGCTTTAAAATACACATTTGATTAAGACCTCTTCATGAATCAATTTCATCAAAGGCTAGCATGCTTGCAATCTCACCTGCTTGAGCAGCTTGCTACTCATACTGACGCTTAAGAGAAGCAGCAACATTAATGATAAAAGTCAAATCTAGAAAAAACTCATGAACATCATTTGCCTCTCTAGCAGTAGTTATTAAAGCTAATTGTAGTCGATGAGCCACTGAAAGTGCATAACATACGAAAGAATATTCCATAAAAAAAAGTAATTGCTATCCTCCCCATTCATCACGCAATGTTGCTGGTTTAATCATATCCTTGGCCACAAAGATTTTGAAGATCAAAACCATGATGTGAAAGAATATCACAATGCAGAAAAAAAGATAATACTTAATATGGCAAGATCAAGACCCGCTCTCGTACGCTTTAATACGGGCAAGATAAAAAACCGCTCTCTTACGCAACCTCCATTATTAACGAATCAAAAAACAAGAGTCATTTGATCTCCCCGAGCCAAATCTTTTGTTTCATCAACGATAATGCAAAACTTAGAATCCCCAATTTCTTCATGAATGAAAATTTCCGAATATTATTTGCTCAAACACGCAACATATCCTGTATTATAGGATAAGTATACTTTGCATTAAATGGAGCATGTTCTAAAAGTAAATGATGACAATGAAGAGCATATTGAATGGTGTGTGTCCATTATGACACCAAACAATAACAAGATATAGTTTGGGATAAATCAGTAGTGAGTAGGGGCTCATGATCCTCCACCACTCAATACAAAATCAAGTAAAAATAGAAATATACTCAAGAACAAGTAAACTGAGATCAAGTATTTGCATGTATCAAGTCATAAAAGACTTGCATTTGATGTCCCTCTAGCATGGATTTGTAACTTGAGGAACCCAGACGTAGGGGGAGCCTAGATGTTGATTATGAATTGAGCTACTTGGGTCTTGTGCACAACATATAATATATAGCTATTAATTAAAACAATCAGGTAGTTTTAAAAAGAGGAAAATGGAAACCTATGATGAAGTATGTGGTCCTTGGACTTGTGTTATGTTAGAGATGAAGATTATTTGAAAACTAACCTAGGTGCTCCCAAGGCCTGGTGGGTAGCGTAGGTACCACTTAGGCTTAGGCGAGCTAGGTGCTCGCTTTTTATTGCATCAAGAATTATGCGCACATCGCTTATGATCTTTATATAATATGTATCTTATGATTTACTATTTTCTAAGACTTTTGTTGCATGATTCATGGACATGAGAATTATAAGATGATACAATATATGACCTTTCTTATATTTCAATTTTCATGCATCCATGAAAGTCATTACATGTGCACGAGCACTACTCTATTTTACCACTTACTAGACAGCTTTCTGACTGTCAAACCAATTGCAGAACTAAACACCCATTCGCAAGCCCCCCAGACATAGGAGACATCTGTCCTATATGGATCAACACATGGAGTTTCTCAACATCTTTCTATGTAAATATCTAATTATCTTTCAAACTATGGAATTATAGTTTTGGCTAGTACGCTCGGCTATGTGGGGTACACTTATCTACTATTTACTATTTTGTTGCTGGACACATATTTGAGGTTGAGCTGTTATATTGTGTATTTGTTGGACAACCTTTACTTATTGGACATGTATTTTTTTATCTACATGGACATTCTATCTTCTAATTAATGCTTCTGCTTATAATATACTATACTGATTATTGTTTCCGCTTATTATTTGCTCTTGTGTCCGTACTCGGTGATGTTATTTCTAGAGATATGACGTATATACATGTCACAATATAGGCTAAAGCCCGACTACAAACGTTTCCGACCCTTTTCATGTGCTCACAATGTGATTCGATTGTGGTGTGACACTTGCCAACCCAAGCTCACTAATTTTTCATTGTTTAGACCAGAAAGCATCCACGTCGTTATTCTAAATTTTCTTGACTCGTGTATTCCCTTAAAACAATGATGCATATTGTCGTTGTTATCTTCTTACTGAAAGATATTCTAGTGAGAGATAGACTATGCAAATTGCATCGGATGTATTTACAATTTGGGGTTCTTAAATTGGAAAAAAGTTGTGGCAAAAAATGTGCTTTTCTCAAACATATGGGCAAAGATCCATGGTCCCTGCATAATGATGTTGTGAAATATTGTGCAACCTTGCTGAATCAATCTAGTCATGTTGATAAAGTGATGGAGAGGCAATCGACTGAACATATTAAAAAGAATAAAATTCTTGCCAGACTTTCACTTGATGACATTTGTTGGCTTACATTGCAAGGGTGTGCTTTAAGAGGCCATGATGAGCGTATTTACTCAAGCAATCAAGGTAAACTTTCTTCAGTTGAATAAATGCCCAACATTACATAATCAGGATTTGACGAATGTAATTCAAAGAATGGTGAGGTTTAATGCTTCATTTAATGCAAAGTATACATGTCCTGTAATTCTAAAATAGATGTTGCATGTGTTTCAAAATTTTCATTCAAAAAAAGTGGAGATTCCCAAGTTTTGCATCATCATTTATGAATGAAAAGATGCGATTAAGAGAGAACAACTGGCTCTTTTCCGATTTGTTGATAACGGAGGTTGCGTAGGAGAGCGGTTTTCGATTTTGTCCATATTAAAGATTGGTCACCAGTACTTTTTTCTACACTGTGATATTATTTCACATCATTGTTTTGATCTTCAAAATCATTGTGGCCAAGGATATGATAGTGAGATCCTTTGATATATCATATACCAAAAGACAATCATGTGTCATTGAAGTTAAACATGCATTATCATATTAATACACATGACAATGTGGACATTACCTGCAAAACCTTTATCAAATTCAAGCATTGAAGACTTGGTACACTCACGAACTGAAACTGCAAATTCTTTCCCGTTTTGTAAAGATTGTTCAATATCAATTTTGAACTGTTCAAGCGCTTTAGACCGCAAGTGTCCGAGCATTGTTTGAAATGCAGGATGCACAAGCTGCAATTAGGGCAACAATAAATAAATTAGAATGGGCTTGTCATCATTGAAAAATGGTTAATTCTAACTTATGAACTTATGGATTACCACATCAGTCATTAGACCACAAAATTAACATATTTGGAAGGCAAGTGCACGAATTTACTGAAACGTGGATCATCCATTAGTCATATGATGACAAATTTCTGCTTGACTCCCACTCAGGGGCGTAGCTATTAAGGACTTGCCCTGGGCAGCTGCCCAGGGCAAGAAAATGAAAAATAATTTTAATGCTCTCTTATAAGCCATAGGTTAATATGGCTCCTCGGTTCCTAAAGCCTTTTAGCCAACAAGACCCGACAGCCCACAAAGCACATGCCCAACTGCCAAGGTCCAAGGTCAAAATCTATTTCATAAGAGAGCATTTGGGTCCAATGGGTCCAGTCAATCGATCGGAAGCCAAGCACTCACCTAAAAAAATCGCAGAACATCCACTCCCCCTCTTGGCTTCAAAATTTTGTCTTTTAAGGGGTCATTCTTTCTATTATTAAATAGAATTCTTAAATTCAATTTAACAAGTCCAATGTAATTGCAATTTTTTTAGCTTTTCTTCATAATTATAGAGACGCAGTGTATTCTCTAAATTCTAAAGATATAATTTCCCCTCTTTTTATTTTCTTTATTTTTTTAATTATGAGTGGCATATATTTTTATTCAATTATTAATTTATATTCCCATGTGTTCTGTTTATAAATTTGTTATGTAAAACCTAACGTCTCGTTTGGTACGCAAGAATGGACTCAAATGAGAATGGAATGAAAGAATGAATGGAATGGAATGTATATGGGAATGGAATGCTCATTCTCATTCTCTTTGTTTGGGTGTGTTTGTAAGACGAAGCTAGAATGAAAATTCCATTCTGATTCCCATGTTTGGTATCATTAGTTCACAAGTGAGAATAAAATCTTATTTTCTAATAATGCCATTACAACAACATAGATTTTTAAAAAGAAAAAAATAAACATTAATGATAATAACTAAACAATTTTATTTTTAAAAATAAACTTTATAAAAATAGGCAATATTTCGTGTTTCTATCCTAGACTCTATTTCCCTATAAATGCAAGCCAAAGGAAAAAACATCTTAATCAATTGTTCATACATATTCATGTTATTAATCTGGTTATGTCGCTCAATGAGACAAGATTTTTAGATTTATTTTTGTTTTCAATGGGGGTGTAATTTGAAATTACGTAACTAATTTGATTCTCACTTGAATGAGAATGATCATTCCTCATCAATTCCGCTCGAGCCTCGACGCCGATCCCAAGCTCTCCGAGACTCCGACGACCGCCCCGACCAAATCCTCGCCGTCGCCGACGTCCTCCTCGCCTCCCAGAGCAAGCCCTCAACCGCTCAAGCCTCGACGCCGATCCCAAGCTCTCCGACGACCGCTCCGACCAAATCTTCGCCGTCGCCAACTCGCCCAGGGCAAAAAAAATTCCTGGCTACGCCACTGCTCCCACTCTTACATTCATTGCCCTTTCGTCTACACTCAACGCAAAGCGCATTTATTTTGCATGCCCTAATATTGATCCAAGAATCTAAGTCATGCATAAATATTTGGCATAGAAATTAAAAAAAACATCACTCTGTGTAAAGTGCATCTATATCTCCCTCGAATATTTAACGTGTCATGCTGATCTTTCTTCTCGCTTTTCAATTTAATATGTTTTTCTTATTTCTTGCTAGTAGGAAAAGTCCACTGATAATAAGGGTCATCAAGTTGTTATTAGAGTAGTTTTTTCAATCCCACATTGGAAATTATTGGTAAACACGTAAAATATGCATTATCTTAGTGTGTTTTAAGCATGATTTACGAGTGTTTAATACATATTTCGTGTTTAGATCGAGGATACTGCTGTGGTTTGTGTTCTTATATGTAGGTATTGGCTCAAGATTGAAAGATTTGATGATCGTTGGAAGTTTTACAAGAGTTTGAAGCAACAACAAGATTTTGAAGGCATGGTTCGTGAAGAAAATGGATGCACGAGTATGAAGAACTGGAATTTCGACCATGATGCAGTTTGAATCAAGAAAAACTCAAAAGATGAAAGTTGTAGATCTCTTCAACAGGATTCCAATGCAACTTGAATCACCTCATTCCGAGGTCTGACGCAAAAGTTATAGCCAAAATACCGAAAACTAAAGAAACAAGCACAAAATCAGCAAAACAGCCCCTACCACACCCTGGTGTGGTGCAGACCACACCGGTGGCGCGAAAATTAGTTATTTTCCAGATTTTTGGGGACATATAAATAGAAGATTTGACTTAGGGTTTTGGATATCTTTTGTTATGTTCTTTTAGCCATCAACTAGCAACTATTCTAGGGTTCAAGTATTAAAGGAAGACATTAATCTCTTGTAGAAGATTGGATTGCAAGTTCTTATTTTGAAGATTTCAATTGAAAGACGGGTTAATTCTTTCCTCTCTTTGATTTATTTCTTCTTATGATTGATTTGCATAATTATTTGATGTCTTCTCTTATTCCAATCATGTGTGAGTAGATTTCTTGTCTAGGATTGGGAAAGAACCCAACTTTTTGGTGATTGATGATGAATTGATATAGGTTCTTGGTGAAAGTTTAAATCTTTGAACTTGATTTCTAGTGTTTTAATTTTGTTGATTCGCTTGATCACCGTATTAGCAATCATAGGTAATTAATTGAAGGACTGAAAGGTGAAGATTAATACCGGATCTCTAGAAATTAAGCAGGGAGCTCGAACCACGAAAGTAGGCTAGATTCCTTGGGGATTTGATTTGGATTAGCATAAAGCTTAATGGGTTTAATTTAATCTTGATTCCACGAAAGTAGGTTAATTGAGATTGATTAGGCACGATCTTTAGACCTTGAAAGAGGCTTTAGATTAATTTAGGCTAATTCACCCTTTCTAGATTAAACCAACACCAAGAATTGAAATAATTCATCATTGAACACCTAAGTTGTGGTGATAACCCAATCCTAGTCCTTCATTATATTGAATTCCATCCGATTAGTTGTTTATTTTATTTCTTTTATTAAATCTCTTCTAATTTACTCATTAGTTTAGCTAGTCTAATAACGTGAAATTTGGTAATTAACCCTAGTCCCTGTGGGATCGACCTTGATAGCTACAACGAGTCTGTGCGCTTGCAGATTTTGCCTATCAAGTTTTTGGCGCCGTTGCCGGGGACTACGGTGTTAATATTGAGTGCTTACGTTATTAAGCTAGACTAGATTTTTTTTATTTCTCTTTGCTTCTCACTTTCTTTTATGCAAGGGCATCAAACAGAATTACACGACGAAAACAATCCTGAACTATTGGTGACTCTTGCAAATATAAGAAGGTCTATAAAGGAGCAAAGGAACACAGAACAAGCTATGATGGGAGATCAAAATCAACTACTTAAGGATTTCGCAGCCCCAAATGCTCAAGGCACACAGTCAAGCATTACAAGGCCCAATGTTGAAGCTAATAACTTTGAGCTGAAACCATCACTGCTCTCAATGGTTCAACAGAATCAGTTTGGAGGAGGTGCTACTGAAGACCCGAACCTCCACCTATCGATTTTCTTGGAGTATTGCGACACTTTGAAACTTAATGGAGTGACCAATGATGCTATTCGACTCAGATTATTTCCGTTCTCTCTAAGGGACAAGGCTAGGGCTTGGTTACACTCATTGCCAGCTGGGTCCATCACCACTTGGGATCAATTGTCCAGAGCGTTTCTTGCAAAGTATTTTCCTCTAAGTAAAACAACACAGATGAGGAACCAGATCACAAGCTTTATACAGAAGGAAGGAGAGTCACTTTATGAAGCTTGGGAACGCTACAAGGAATTATTGAGGATGTGCCCTCACCATGGACTGGAGAAGTTAATTGTTCACACCTTCTACAATGGGCTCACTTACAACACACGGATGACTGTTGATGCTGCTGCAAGGGGAGCTTTGATGAACAAAACAATAGACGAGGCATACACTCTCATTGAAGACATGGCTCAGAATCACTATCAATGGGCGAACGAGCGTGCTCCTCAGACATCAAAAGGTGGCAAGTATGAAATAGATGCTTTAGATCATATATCTTCTAAAGTCGATGCTTTATTTAAAAAAGTTGAAAGTTTGAGTATTAATTCTGTGGCGTCTACTTCAATTTCATGTGAGATATGTGGTTATGTGGGTCATTCTGCACTTCAATGTCAATTAGGAAACCCCTCATCCATTGATACTTCTGGTAATGAGTAAATTAACTATGTTAATAATTTTAATCAGAAGGGAGACCCGTTCTCCAACACTTATAATCCGGGGTGGAGGAATCATCCTAATTTTTCTTATAGAAACCCACCGGAAAATCCCATGCTCACATCTAATTTTGGTCCACCTGGTTTTCGTGCTCCTCAATCCAATCTCCCTCCCCAAAGGTCTAATTTGGAAAATATGATGGAAAAGTTTGTGACAACTCAGTCGAAATTGAATGAAGAGTTTAAGCAACAACTACAAACCACGAATGAGGTAGTAAAACAATTGGCCTCTAAGATGGATTCCCTAGCTACACATAACAAGATGTTAGAGACACAAATCACTCAACTGGCGCAAAATGCTAGCTCTTCTTCTAGGCCTTCAGGCATGCTACCTGGACAACCCGAGACGAATCCTAAGGGTCATGTGAATGCTATAACTCTTAGGAGTGGAAAACAATATGAGGGACCTAAGATGAAGGAAAATGATGCGGTAGATGGTCATCATGAAGAGAAAAATAAAAATGTGATAGATGTGGATACTGATACCCAGATGCAGGAAGAAGAGAAAGCTGAGAAATATGTGGCCCCCGCTCCTTATAAGCCTCCTCTACCCTTTCCCCAAAGGTTAGCTAAGGCTAAGTTAGAAAAGCAGTTCGGAAAATTTTTGGAGATTTTGAAAAAATTGCACATCAATATCCCTTTCACTGAAGCTATTTCTCAAATGCCTTCCTATGCTAAGTTCTTGAAAGAGATCCTATCCAATAAAAGAAAATTGGAAGAATACGAGACTGTGGCCCTTACTGAGGAGTGTAGTGCTATCATCCAAAACAAGTTGCCTCCTAAGCTTAATGATCCAGGTTTATTTTCTATTCCTTGTGTTATTGGTAATGTCTCTATTAACCGTGCTTTGTGTGATTTAGGTGCAAGCGTAAGTTTGATGCCGAAGTCTATTTGTAAAAAGCTTGGCATAGGTGATTTGAAGCCAACCACGATATCACTCCAATTGGCGGATCGATCGGTAAAATATCCGGTAGGTATACTTGAAGATGTACCTATCCAGGTCGGTAAGTTCTTTATCCCGGTTGATTTTGTTATTTTAGAAATGGAAGAAGATTCTAACATCCCAATTATATTAGGAAGACCCTTCCTTGCTACTGCAGGTGCTATAATCGATGTTAAAAATGGAAGTCTCTCCCTAAATATTGGAGGGGAGAAGGTAGAATTTGATTTGAGCAATGCTATGAAACCCCCTCTAACTGATAAAGTTTGTTACAGGATCGACGTGATTGATAAGTCTACACATGAGCAACTTGCAAACCATTACTCAGCTGATCCACTTGAGAAGTATTTGGTAAGTGACGATTCAATAAATGATGAAGACCCCGAGTAGCCGCATATGCTCAGCCTTTAGAATCAACATCAACCGCTCCATTTCAAAATGCAAAGTTTAAAAGTCTGAAGTTAAAGTCAAAAGGTTCTACTTGTGAAGAGGATAAAGCACCCATAGGTGAGAAAAGAAAGCTTCAACTTCATGAGCTAGATGAGCTGCGTTTGGATTCGTATGAGAATGCTCGCATTTATAAAGAGAGGACTAAACGATGGCACGACAAGAATATTCTTCGAAGAGAGTTTAATCAAGGAGATATGATGCTACTTTTCAACTCTTGTTTGAAGCTTTTTCCGGGCAAGCTTAAATCTCGGTGGTCCGGACCTTTTCAAGTTCGTGAGGTTTTTCCTAGTGGAGTTGTTAAAGTTTGGAGTGAAACAACGAGATCTTTCAACGTGAATGAACAACGATTGAAGCACTACATTGTTGGGGAACAAAACGAGAAAGGGGTCACATATACCCTTTCTGATCCCCCTTCGTCGGAAAGTTGAGCGCAAAAGGGGGTCGAGCTCATGACCATAAACGAGCGCTTCTTGGGAGGCAACCCAAGTTTTCACACATTCTAGTTCTTTCATTTTAGCATTTTATTTTGTTATCAATTTTTTTATTTTTTTTTAGGCAATTGGATCGGCACAAATTTAACTTATAATATTTTTGATCATGTAGTTGTGAAGAAATGAAGACATTTAGGAAAAAAAACTGCAGAAAAAGGAGTTAAAAATGGAGTGGCAGAGCCTACCACACCCAGGGGTGGTGTACACCACACCCACGATCCACAGAAAAAAAAATACAGACTCTATCACACCCATCTCCCACACCCGTGGGTCGCTGGTTAAAAAAAATATAAAACCGAAAATAAAACCCCTCTTCAACCCAGCAACCACACCCCTCTTTCCTCTTCTTTGCCCTAACCCAAATCAACGCTCTTCACCCCCATCGCCTTTCTTCTCTTCTCCGACCATCTTCACGATCGGAGCAGCCTCCCCTTTCATCTCCCCGACTCCAACCTTCGTCAACACCACCGACCGCCTCCACCTCCTCAGCAAAATGTCGCCGCCTCCTTCTGACCAGTGAGTTGGTATGTCCTCTACACCCTTGCACTAATTTCTATCTTATTACATTAAGGACAATGTAGATCTTAAGCTTGAGGGTGTGGGTTGTTCATTCATTGGTTGTCTGTCTATAATTGCCTATTTTTCTTTTATTTTAGTTTTTCTTTTGCTTTGTTTCTCCTTTAAAAAAAAACAAAAAAAAAACAAAAAAAAAATAGGGAAATGATCTCCTGATGATGACATGAATGCTCAACCTTTATCGATCATTAAACTAGATAGATGCTCATTAATTGGGACTTGACAACTTCTTATACCACCTTTCAACTTATTCTAAAATGCTTTTGATTGCAAGTTAACAATACAAGAGAACCAAACTTGAATGTTCTCTTGTCTTATAGGATTTAGCATTTATGTGGCTAGCGTCATAACCATTACTCTATTGAGACAATAGGAGAATTAAATTTGGTAGACAAATAAAACCCGTGAGATTTTGAGCCTGAAATTAGATGCATTACATATCCAAAATTTGGTAGACAAATAAAACCCGTGAGATTTTGAGCCTGAAATTAGATGCATTACATATCCAATCATTCTTTTCTTTTCTTGTGTGATATTCTCCAATGGTGTAGGATACTAGAACTTGCATTGAATCTCTTCAAGGCCACATATAACTTTTGTATGCATAAAAGGTGATTGAGGCACATTTTTGTTTATAGTCCACATTAGCCAAATAGCCTACCATGCACTATTGTTTCCTTTGATTAGCTTGATCCTATTAGCCTAATTTTTGTTGATTAAACCCACATATGTAACCTTCAAAATCCGATTGTATCCCTTACCCATTGTCTAAGCTAGTGGAGCACAATTTATGATATAATGGGTTATGTGAGCAATGAAATGTAAGATTGGGGGTGTGAAAGTAGGTGTTTGCTTCTTTTATACAAAAAGAAAAAGAAAAAAAAAGAAATGAAATTGAGAAAAAAAAAGATGAATAAAGTGTCATCTTTATGGTGTATGTAATTGCGGGTGTCGAAAGAATTCATTATGGCATACTAAAAGGAGTAGTTGGAAGAAGTTCTTTAATAGATGATGGAGTTTGTTTGAATTTCATTGATCTTATTTTGAGATCAAATATTTTACAAGTATCGCTCCACTAGTGATAGGCTTTCAACTACAATCCCAAATATATATCCTACCTTTTGACCCTAGCCCCGTTGCAACCAATAAAAGACCTCATGATTTTTTTGCATGCATTAGTTTTTGAAGTGGTGGAGAATCGAGATGAAATGCAAGCTTATGGATTGAATACATCCATTCGGAAGAATTTTGAGTGACATAATCACATCCTTAAACACATGAGAGATTGAGAGTCCACTTATCCTAAAGTGAGGTCTACCAATTTAACTACCTGAAGGTCTCAATTTTAGTACTTCGGGATTGAAGCTAGTTACATGAATTTCTTTTTCCTACTTTGACTTGAGAATTGGATAGGATGGCTATCCTTGACTTGTGACGCTTGTGATCATAAATAAATTTTGAAATGTGATATTGTTGAGAGTTTTGGAAATTAATTTGTTAACTCCCGATGAAAAGTATTTGTTTTGTGATATGTTTGATATTGGTTAAAGGATTAATAAGGGGGTGATCCCTACTCTATTTGGCTTTCACTCCTAATTTTTATTGTCTATTTGCTTGAGGACAAGCAAAAGTCTAAGCTTGGGGGAGTTGGTAAACACGTAAAATATGCATTATCTTAGTGTGTTTTAAGCATGATTTACGAGTGTTTAATGCATATTTCGTGTTTAGATCGAGGATACTGCTGTGGTTTGTGTTCTTATATGTAGGTATTGGCTCAAGATTGAAAGATTTGATGATCGTTGGAAGTTTTACAAGAGTTTGAAGCAACAACAAGATTTTGAAGGCATGGTTCGTGAAGAAAATGGATGCACGAGTATGAAGAACTGGAATTTCGACCATGATGCAGTTTGAATCAAGAAAAACTCAAAAGATGAAAGTTGTAGATCTCTTCAACAGGATTCCAATGCAACTTGAATCACCTCATTCCGAGGTCGGACGCAAAAGTTATAGCCAAAATACCGAAAACTGAAGAAACAAGCACAAAATCAGCAAAACAGCCCCTACCACACCCTGGTGTGGTGCAGACCACACCGGTGGCGCGGGAATTAGTTATTTTCCAGATTTTTGGAGACATATAAATAGATGTTTTGACTTAGGGTTTTGGATATCTTTTGTTATGTTCTTTTAGCCATCAACTAGCAACTATTCTAGGGTTCAAGTATTGAAGGAAGACATTAATCTCTTGTAGAAGATTGGATTGCAAGTTCTTATTTTGAAGATTTCAATTGAAAGACGGGTTAATTCTTTCCTCTCTTTGATTTATTTCTTCTTATGATTGATTTGCATAATTATTTGATGTCTTCTCTTATTCCAATCATGTGTGAGTAGATTTCTTGTCTAGGATTGGGAAAGAACCCAACTTTTCGGTGATTGATGATGAATTGATATAGGTTCTTGGTGAAAGTTTAAATCTTTGAACTTGATTTCTAGTGTTTTAATTTTGTTGATTCGCTTGATCACCGTATTAGCAATCATAGGTAATTAATTGAAGGACTGAAAGGTGAAGATTAATATCGGATCTCTAGAAATTAAGCAGGGAGCTCGAACCACGAAAGTAGGCTAGATTACTTGGGGATTTGATTTGGATTAGCATAAAGCTTAATGGGTTTAACTTAATCTTAATTCCACGAAAGTAGGTTAATTGAGATTGATTAGGCACGATCTTTAGACCTTGAAAGAGGCTTTAGATTAATTTAGGCTAATTCACCCTTTTTAGATTAAACCAACACCAAGAATTGAAATAATTCATCATTGAACACCTAAGTTGTGGTGATAACCCAATCCTAGTCCTTCATTATATTGAATTCCATCCGATTAGTTGTTTATTTTATTTCTTTTATTAAATCTCTTCTAATTTACTCATTGATTTAGCTAGTTGAAAACGTGAAACTTGGTAGATAACCCCTAGTCCTTGTGGGATCGACCTTGATAGCTACAACGAGTCCGTGCGCTTGCGGATTTTGCCTATCAATTATGCAATTATATCAAATTTATTCTTCCAAAGAGAACCAATTAGACAATACAATGTAGCCTCTTGTTCTGCAAAAATGACCTAAATATATAATGAACTATATAAACTATGTATACAATGTAGCCTCTTGTTCTGCAAAAATGACCTAAATATATAATGAACTATATAAACTATGTAAAGTGTTTAAACATCGTGGAACAAAATACGTTGGTAATAAGATCAGACAGCTAGTTCCTCAACTAGATAACATGTTTCAATGTCATTGTTCATGCTCAGTCTACCTTTCCAAAGCCAATTGCAAAGATATTGACAGGCTAGCAATGGTATGAAACATAATTGGACATTGATCAATTATGTTCTAGAGTTTCTTCTTCACATTGATAGAAAGAAAATATTCAAAACTCAAAAGAAGAAAATGGAAAGAAGAGTTCATCCTCACTTTCAGTGCTTCAGATTCCAGTTGTTGCCGTTTTGCTTTCCGAACACCTTTATCATAGTGAAGGGTCTCCATATCATATCTACAATAAAAGACTCATTACATAAGTAAGGTCTGATAGTTTAAATTCATTTAATTATGTTGTCCAACTCTATTGATTACACCCAAAAAAATGTACATAACTGAAAAAATATATATATGTCAAGATAAAGAAAGGAAATTACTCTGCAGAAACTTATATGAAATTCTGAAACTATTAACACTATTGACAAACAAATGGAAAGAGATGGAAAGATCTCACTAAGCCAAATGTTTTTGGAAACACAAAGTACAATAGTATCATACTACTTTTAGGAAATTTCAAAAAAAATAAAATAAAGACATCTATAAATTGTGGTGTAAATTAATAAGGCAAATGATCGAATCATGGGGAAAAACCCCATCACCTTTTACTGATTATCAAAATCAAGGAATGTGTGTGGGTAAAATGAATCACTTTTGTGCATCAAATCAAGGTTAATCTTATTGTCTGAGAGCGTTTAAAATTGATTAACCTAATTAGTTCTGATATGTTTGAGAAAAGCTTGTATCCCAAAAAAATGAGTGTCTTCATGTATAGTGTATTACTATTGAGAAATTAGGGCTTCAAGTTATTCTTCATTGATAGAATTGTTGGCTTATATAACCTTACACACATTTACACAAAAGCCCTCACAACCCCTAAGGCCATGGCTCTGTAATAAGCCCTCTAACACTCTTTAATTAAATTACATTCTCAACACTCCTCCTCAAGATGGGCGAAAGATATCTATTAAGCCCATCTTATTACACCCTCTAGCTAGATCTACTGAGCTAAGCCCTTTAGTCAAGCAGTTTGCAGCCTGCTCCTTTGTTGTAACATGACCTAACTCCAGTAGCCCACTGTTCAGCTTCTCCTTGATGAAGAATCTATCAATCTCAATGTGCTTAGTTCTGTCATGCTGAACTGGGCGGTTGGCAATACTGATAGCTGACTTGTTGTCGCACCACAAACTCATCTTGACCCCTTGGTCAAGGTTCAGCTCCACCAACATGTTCTTCAGCCACATCAACTCCACAACCCCTAAGACCATGGCTCTGTAATAAGCCCTCTAACACTCTTTAATTATATTACATTCTCAACACTCCTCCTCAAGATGGGCGAAAGATATCTATTAAGCCCATCTTATTACACCCTCTAGCTAGATCTACTGAGCTAAGCCCTTTAGTCAAGCAGTTTGCAGCCTGCTCCTTTGTTGTAACATAACCTAACTCCAGTAGCCCACTGTTCAGCTTCTCCTTGATGAAGAATCTATCAATCTCAATGTGCTTAGTTCTGTCATGCTGAACTGGGTTGGCAATGCTGATAGCTGACTTGTTGTCGCACCACAAACTCATCTTGGCCCTTTGGTCAAGGTTCAGCTCCACCAGCATGTTCTTCAGCCACATCAACTCCACAACCCCTAAGGCCATGGCTCTGTACTCTGCTTCAGCTGTTGATCTCGTCACCACAGATTGCTTCTTGCTTTTCCAGGAGACTAAGTTACCTCCTACAAATATGTAATACCCTAAGGTAGACCTCCGATCATCTCCGCAGCTAGCCCAATCTGAATCACAGTAGCCCTCAATATTCACATGGTCACTCCTCCTGAATCTTAGTCCTTTGCCAGGGGCACCCTTTATATACCTCAGTATCTTGTATATTGCATCCATATGACCCTTCCTCATGTCATGCATGTAGCGACTATCACGCTTACCGCAAATGAGATGTCTGGATGTGTGTGACTAAGGTAGATCAGTCTGCCCACCAATCTCTGATATCTCTCACGATCAATAGGTTCTCCTGCCTCAGTACTCAGCCTGAAACTCTGATCAATCGGTGTAGCAGCAAGCTTGCACCCCCAACATACCCGTCTCTGCAGAAGATCCAGTGCATACTTCCTTTGGGAGAGAACAATCCCCTTTGGTCCATGAGCTATCTCTATCCCAAGAAAGTATCGAAGCTGACCCAGATCCTTCACTTCGAATTCTTTGCTCAATCTTACCTTGAGCTGAACAATCTCCTTCTCATCATCTCCTATGATGATCATGTCATTCACATACACTGCCAGCATAGTGATGTGACACCTACTTCTGAAGAATACAGTATGGTCGGCATTGATCTGTTTGTATCCCATACCAACCATGGCTCTCCTAAACCTGTCAAACCATGCTCGAGGGGACTGCTTCAGCCCATACAGAGACTTCTTCAGCCTGCAGACCTTACCTACTATCTGTCTTGTGCCACATCCAGGTTGTATCTCCATATACACATCTTCCACTAGATCTCCATGAAGAAACGTATTCTTCGCATCCAGTTGGTGTAGTTCTCATCCACCATTTGCTGTCAGAGAAATCAACGTCCGAACAGTACTCATCTTCGTCACTGGTGTAAAAGTCTCATCGTAGTCAATGTCGTATGTCTGGCTATATCCTTTTGCCACTAGTCGTGCCTTGTATCGTTCAACCTTCCCTTCTGGGTTCTGCTTCACGGTAAACACCTCCTTTTGCCACTAGTCGTGCCTTGTATCGTTCAACCTTCCCTTCTGGGTTCTGCTTCACGGTAAACACCCACTTGCATCCCACTGCTTTTTTCCCTGCGTTCAACCTTCCCTTCTGGGTTCTGCTTCACGGTAAACACCCACTTGCATCCCACTGCTTTTTTCCCTGCTGGCAGTATCACTAACTCCCACGTGTGGTTCTTCTCAAGAGCCCCCAGCTCCTCATGCATAGCTGTCTTCCACTTTGGGTCCTTAGCATCCTGCCAGTTGTTAGGTATAATAACAGAATCTAATGATGCAATGAATGCTCTGTGTGAAGGGGATATGTGAGAATAGGAAACAAATTGAGCTAGATCCCAACCATATCTCTCACGAGGATTTCCCGTATTACCGCGAGTAGTCCTCCTTACTGGCATTGGAGTGGGAAGAGGGGTAGAAGTATGAATGGTATTACCTGAATTGGAGGGTAGTGTAGGTGTCTCAGGAGTTGGAGCAGAGCTGGACGAAGGACTAGGCACTGGCACTATAGGGACTGTAGCCACCTCTGGCTCCTTACTATATGTAAGCAACTCCTCCTGATCTATAGGCCTAACACCCCTTGTCTCATTCTCCTCCCCTTCATCTTCATCCTCCTCTGAGTATGGAATCAAAATTGGGATTGACCCCCTTGAGCTCTCATCATTCTCCCCTGCTCGCCTCATACCTCTAGTATCGGGCAAGTCGCCAAAAGGTGAAGTAACCCCCACTGTGTAGTACGGCTCAAGCTCCCGAAACCGTACATCCATGCTGACAAACAACATTTTCTCCAACGGGCTCCAGCAGACATACCCTTTCTGGGTGCCATTGTATCCCACAAATATACACTTCACAGCCCTAGGGTCTAGCTTCCCTACCGATGGTCTGTTGTCCTTCACAAAGCACACACAACCAAATACCTTCAATGGTAGGGCTCCCCCGTTATCTCCCTTCAGTATCTCACGAGGTGACTTCCACTCCAACACACTCGAAGGCATCTTGTTGATTAAATGAGCAGCAGTGAAGACTGCTTGTCCCCACAACATTTTTGGGACATTCATCGTCATCATCATACTCCTAGTAACTTCTAGGAGATGTCTGTTCTTCCTCTCTGCTACCACATTCTGAGCTAGAGTGTATGGACATGTAGTCTGGTGTAGAATCCCCTGAGCTGACAGATACCCTCTGATAAACACGTAAAATATGCATTATCTTAGTGTGTTTTAAGCATGATTTACGAGTGTTTAATGCATATTTCGTGTTTAGATCGAGGATACTGCTGTGGTTTGTGTTCTTATATGTAGGTATTGGCTCAAGATTGAAAGATTTGATGATCGTTGGAAGTTTTACAAGAGTTTGAAGCAACAACAAGATTTTGAAGGCATGGTTCGTGAAGAAAATGGATGTACGAGTATGAAGAACTGGAATTTCGACCATGATGCAGTTTGAATCAAGAAAAACTCAAAAGATGAAAGTTGTAGATCTCTTCAACAGGATTCCAATGCAACTTGAATCACCTCATTCCGAGGTCTGACGCAAAAGTTATAGTCAAAATACCGAAAACTAAAGAAACAAGCACAAAATCAGCAAAACAAACCCTACCACACCCTGGTGTGGTGCAGACCACACCGGTGGAGCGGGAATTAGTTATTTTCCAGATTTTTGGGGACATATAAAAAGATGTTTTGACTTAGGGTTTTGGATATCTTTTGTTATGTTCTTTTAGCCATCAACTAGCAACTATTCTAGGGTTCAAGTATTGAAGGAAGACATTAATCTCTTGTAGAAGATTGGATTGCAAGTTCTTATTTTGAAGATTTCAATTGAAAGACGGGTTAATTCTTTCCTCTCTTTGATTTATTTCTTCTTATGATTGATTTGCATAATTATTTGATGTCTTCTCTTATTCCAATCATGTGTGAGTAGATTTCTTGTCTAGGGTTGGGAAAGAACCCAACTTTTTGGTGATTGATGATGAATTAATATATGTTCTTGGTGAAAGTTTAAATCTTTGAACTTGATTTCTAGTGTTTTAATTTTGTTGATTCGCTTGATCACCGTATTAGCAATCATAGGTAATTAATTGAAGGACTGAAAGGTGAAGATTAATACCGGATCTCTAGAAATTAAGCAGGGAGCTCGAACCACGAAAGTAGGCTAGATTCCTTGGGGATTTGATTTGGATTAGTATAAATCTTAATGGGTTTAATTTAATCTTGATTCCACGAAAGTAGGTTAATTGAGATTGATTAAGCACGATCTTTAGACCTTGAAAGAGGCTTTAGATTAATTTAGGTTAATTCACCCTTTCTAGATTAAACCAACACCAAGAATTGAAATAATTCATCATTGAACACCTAAGTTGTGGTGATAACCCAATCCTAGTCCTTCATTATATTGAATTCCATCCGATTAGTTGTTTATTTTATTTCTTTTATTAAATCTCTTCTAATTTACTCATTAGTTTAGCTAGTCTAATAACGTAAAATTTGATAATTAACCCTAGTCACTGTGGGATCGAACTTGATAGCTACAACGAGTCTGTGCGCTTGCGGATTTTGCCCTATGAAGTTTTTGGCGCCGTTGCCGGGGACTACGGTGTTAATATTGAGTGCTTACGTTATTAAGCTAGACTAGTTGACTAATTTACTCATTGATTTAGATAGTTGAAAAACGTGAAAGCTTGGTAGAGTAACCCCTAGTCCTTGTGGGATCGACCTTGATAGTACAACGAGTCGCCGTGCGCTTAGCGATTTTGCCTATCAATTAATGCAATTATAATCAAGATTTATTCTTCCAAAGAGAACAATTATGACAATACAATGTAGCCTCTTTGTTTCTGGCAAAAATGACCTAAAATAATAATGAACTATATAAACTATGTATAAATGTAGCCTCTTGTTCTGCAAAAATGACCTAAATATCATAATGAAGCTATATAAACTATGTAAAGTGTTTAAGACATCGTGGAAGCAAATACGTTGTAATAAGATCAGACAGCTAGCTTCCTATCAACTAGATAATCAATGTTTCAATGTCATTAGTTCATGCTCAAGTCTACGCTTTCGAAAGCCAATTGCAAAGAATATTGACAAGGCTAGCAACGTATGAAACATAATTGGAGCATTGATCAAATTATGTTCATAGAGTTTCATTATTCACATTGATCAGAAAGAAAAATATTCAAAACTCAAAAGAAGAAAATGGAAGAAAGAGTTCAATCCTCAACCTTTCAGTGCTTACAGATTCGCAGTGTTTGCCGTTTTGCTTCCGAACACCTTTATTCATAGTGAAGGGTCTCCATATCATTATCTACAATAAAAGGACATCATTACTAAGTAAGGTCGAATAGTTTAAATTCATTTAATTAATGTTGTCCAAACTCTATTGATTACACCCAAAAATGTACAGGAACTGGAAAAAATATTTGTCGAATAAAAGAAATGGGAATTACATCTGGGCAGAATACTTATAGTGAACTTCCTGAAACTATTAACACTAATGACAAACAAATGGAAAAGGATGGAAAGATCTCACTAAGCAAATGTTTTTGAAACACAAAGTACAATAGTATCTATACTACTTTTAGGAAATTTCAAAAAAATAAAATAAAGACATCTATAAAATTGTGGTGTAAATTAATGAAGGCAAATGATCGAATCATGGGGAAAAACCCATCACCTTTTTACTGATTATCAAAATCAAGGAATGTTGTGTGGTAAAATGAATCACTTTTGTGCATGCAATCAAGGTTAATCTTATATTGTCTGAGAGCGTTTAAAATTGATTAACCTAATTAGTTCTGGATATGTTGAGAAAAGCTTATATCTCCAAAAAATGAGTGTAATTCAATGTATAGTGGATTACTATTGAGAAATTAGGGCTTCAGAGTTAATTCTTGCATTGATAGAATTGTTGGCTTATATAAGCCTTACAAACAGCATTTACATACACAAAAGCCCTCACAACCCCTAAGGCCATGGCTCTTAATAAGCCACTCTAACACTCTTTAATTAAATTACATTCTCAAAACACTGCCTCTCAAGATGGGCAGAAAGATATCTATTCAAGCCCCATCTTATTACACCCTGCTAGCTAGATCTACTGAGCTAAGCGCCTTTAGTCAAGCAGTTTGCAGCCTGCTACCATTTGTTGTAACATGACGCTAAATCCAAGTAGCCCACTGTTCACTTCTCACTTGATGAAAGAATCTATGCAATCTCAATGTGCTTAGTTCTGTCATGCTGAACTGGGCGGTTGGCAATACTGATAGTGACTTGTTGACGCAACCACAGAAACTCATGCTTGAACACCCTTGGTCAAGGTTCAGCTCCAACGCAACATGTTCTTTCAGGCCAATAACTCGCACACTCCCTAAGAACGCATGGGCTCTGAATAAGCCCTCTAACACTCTTTAATTATATTAGCATTCTCAACACTCCTCCTCAAGATGGGCGAAAGATATCTATTAAGCCCATCCTTATTACAACCGACCTCGTAGCTAGATCTACTGAGGGCTAAGGCCTTTAGTCAAGCAGGTTTGCAGCCTGCTCGCTTTGTTGTAAACATAACCTAAACTGCCAGTAGCCGCACTGGTTTCAGCTTCTCCTTGATGGAAGAATCTATCATCCTCAACTCAATGTGCTTAGTTCTGTCATTGGCTGAAACTGGGTTGGCAAATGCTGATTACGCTGACTTGTTGTCCGCACACAAACTCATCTTGGCCCTTTGGGTCAAGGTTCAGCTCCACGCAGCAATGTTTCTTCAGCCACCATCAACTCCCCCACAACGGCCCTAGGCCTCATGGCTCTGTACTCTGCTTCAGCTGTTTGATCTCGTCACCGACAGATTGGCTTCTTGCTTTTCCAGGAGAACTAATGTTACGCTCCTACAAATATGTAATAGCCCTAAAGAGTAGACGCATCCGATATGCTCGGCAGCTAGCACCAAATCTGATCAACAGTAGCTCCTCAATATTCACATGGTCACATGCCTGCCTGTAGATTCTTAGTCCTTTGGCCAGGGGGCACCCTTTATATACCTTCAGTATCTTGTATATTGCATCCGATATGACACCTTCCTCAATGTGCATGCATGTAGCGACTATCACGCTTCACCGCAAATGAGAGTGTCTGGAAATGTTGTGTGACTAAGGTAGATCAGTCTGGCCACCAATGCTCTGATATCTCTCACGATAATAGGTTCTGCACTTTGCCTCAGTACTCAGGCCTGAAACTCTGGATGGCAAAGTCGGTGTATGGGCAGCAAGCTTGCACCCCCCCAAACATACCCGTCTGCTGGGCAGAAGATACCAGTGATACTTCCTTTGGAGAGAACAATCCCGCTTTGGTCCAATGAGATATGCTCTATGCCAAGAAAGTATCGAAGCTGACTGACCAGATCCTTCACTTCGAATTCTTTGCTCAAATCTTACCTTGAGCTGAACAATCTCCTTGCTGCATCATGCTGCCTATGAATGAATCATGGTCATTGCACAATACAACTGCCAGCATACGTGATGTGACCCATAGCTTCTGAAGAATACAGTATGGTCGGCAATTGATGCTGTTATTGTATGCCCATACCAACCATCGGCTGCTCAAACCTGTCACGCATAGCTCGAGGGGAACTGGCTTGCAGCTCATGACAGAGACTGTCTTCAGCGCTGGCAGACCCTTACGCTACTATCTGTCTATGTGCCACATCCAGTGTTGTATCTCCATATACACATCTTCCACTAGATCTCCATGAAGAATATTGTATTCTTCGCATCCAGTTGGTGTAGTTCTGCATCCACGACATTTGCTGTCAGAAGAAATCAAACGTCGCGACAGTAGCTCATCTTCGTCACTGGTGTAAAAGTCTGCATGTCGTAGTCAATTGTCCGTATGTCTGGCTATATCCTTTTGGCCACTAGTCGTGCCTTTGTACGTTCAAACCTTCCCTTCTGGGTTTCTGCTTCACGTAAACACCACATTGCACCGGGTGTGAAAGTAGGCCGTTGCTTCCTTTTCATAATTCTTTCGAAAAAAAGAAAAAAAAAGCTAATTTCAAAAAAAAAAGATGAATAAAGTGTCATCTTATGGTGTATGTAATTGGCGGGTGTCGAAAGAATTTATTATGGCCATACTAAAGGAGTAGTTGGAAGAAGTTCTTTTAATAGATGAGTGGAGTTTGTGTAGATGTCATTGATCTTACTTTGAGAATATAATCTTTTGGCAACATAGCTCCACTAGTGATAGGACTTCAACCAATCTCAAATATCTATCCTACCCTTTTGAACCCTAGCCCATTACAATCGCACATAAAAGACGTCAATGATTTGTTGCATAGCATTAGTTTCCGAAAGTGGTGGAGAATTGAGATGAAAAATGCAAGCTTAATGGATTGAGTACATCGCATTCGGAAGAAATTTTGAGTGACATAATCCCATCTTAAACACATGAGAGATTGAGAGTCCACAATATTCCGTAATAGTGAGGTCTACCAATTTAACTAACTTGAAGATCTTAATTTTAGTAAGGCTTCTGGGATTGCAAGCTAGTTCATGAATTTCTTTTCTACTTTGACTTGAGAATTGGGATTGAGGAATGGCTATCCTTGGACTTGTGACGGCTTGTGATGGGTAAAAATAATTTTTGACATTGTGATATTGTTGAGAGTTTTGAAAAATTAATTTGTTAAGCCCTCCCATGAAAGTATTTTGTTTTGTGATATGTTTGATATTGGTGTAAATGATGATGAGGGGTGATCCGCTACTCTATCTGGCTTTTCAACTACTCCTAATTTTTATTGTTGTATTTGCTTGAGGATAAGCAAAGCTAAGCTTGGGGAGTTGATAATACGTAAAATATGCATTATCTTAGTGTATTTTAAGCATATTTACGAGTGTTTAAATGCATATTTCGTGTTTTAGATCGAGGATAACTGCTGTGTTTGTGTTCTATATGTAGGTATTGGCTCAAGATTGAAAGATTTGATGATCGTTGGAAGTTTTAGCAAAGAGTTTGAAGCAAAACAAGATTTTGAAGGCATGGTTCGTGAGAAATGGATGCAGCGAGTTAGTGAAGAACTGGAATTTTTCGACCGATGATGCAGTTTGAATCAAGAAAACTCAAAGATGAAAGTTGTAGTGCTCTCAAACAGGATTCCAATGGCAACTTGAATCAGCCTCATTCGAGGTCTGACGCAAAGTTATAAGGCCAAAATACCGAAAACTAAAAGAAACAAACAGCAAATCACAAAACAGCCTAAAACCACACCCTGGTGTGGTGCAGATCACACCGGTGGCGCGGGAATTAGTTATTTTCCAGATTTTTGGGGACATTATAAATAGATGTTTTGACTTAGGGTTTTGGATATCTTTTGTTATGTTCTTTTAGCCATCCTAAGCAACTATTAATAGGGTTCAAGTATTGAAGGAAGACATAATCTCTGGTAGAAGATTGGATTGGGGCAATTTCTTATTTTGAAAGATTCAATTGAAAGACGGGTTAATTTCTTTTCCTCTCTTTGATTTAATTTCTTCTATTTGATTAATTGCAATAATTATTTGATGTCTTCTCTATTCCAATCATGTGTGAGTAGATTTCTTGTCTAGGGTTGGGAAGAACCAACTTTTTGGTGATTGATGATGATTAATTATATGTTCTTGTGAAAGTTTTGATGCTTTAAAACTAATTTTTAGTGTTGTTAATTTTGTGATTCGGCTTGATCACCGTATTAGCAATGCATAGGTAATTAATTGAGGACTGGAAAGGTGAAGATAATAACGCCGGATCTCTAGAAATTAAGCAGGGAGCTCGACCACTGAAAGTAGGCTAGATCGCTTGGGATTTGATTTGGATTAGCATAAAAGCTTAATAGGGTTAATTTAATCTTGATTCCACGAAAGTAAGGTTTAATTGAGATGTGATTAGCGCACGATCTTAGACGCCTGAAAGAGGCATTTAGATTAATTTAGGCTAATTCACCCTTTCTACATTAAAAACAACACCAAGGAATTGAAATAATTCAATTATTGAACAACCTAAGTTTGTTGGGTGATATAGCGCCAATCCTAGTCCTTCATTATATTGAATTCCATCCGATTTTGAAGCTTTTTCCGGGCAAGCTCAAATCTCGTTGGTCCGGACCTTTTCAAATCCGTGAGGTTTTCCTAGTGGAGTTGTTTAAATTTGGAGTGAAACAACGGGATCTTTTAAGGTGAATGGGCAACGATTGAAGCACTACATTGTAGGGGAACAACACGAGAAAGGGGTCACGTATACCCTTTCAGATCCCCCTCCGTCGGAGAATTAAAAGAAAAAGGGGTCGAGCTCATGACCATAAACGAGCGCTTCTTGGGAGGCAACCCAAGTTTTCATCCATTTTATTTATCTTATTTTATTTTATTTTATTTTATTTTTATTTTTTTAGGCAATTGGATCGGCACAAATTTAACTTATAATATTTTTGATCATGCAGTTGTGAAGAAATGAAGACATTTAGAAAAAAAAACTGCAGAAAAAGGAGTTAAAGATGGAGTGGCAGAGCCTACTACACCCGGGGTGGTGTAGACCACACCCACGGTGCACAGTAAAAAAAAATTCAAAGCCTACCACACCCAGGGGTGGTGTAGACCACACCCACGGTCCACAGGAAAACAAATTCCAGACTCTCCCACACCCATCTCCCACACCCGTGGGTCGCTGGTTAAAAAAAAACCGAAAATAAAACCCCTCTTCAACCCAGCAACCACACCCCTCTTTCCTCTTCTTTGCCCTAACCCAAATCAACGCCCCTCCTCCCTCACAACCAGCGAAGAGCCGCCCCTCCTCCCCTCTTCAACCGACCAAGCCATCCGACCGTCGCCTTCCTTTAACCTCAGACCCAGATCTGAAACCGCCGCTCGCCCTCTCCCTCCATCGCCGGCGCGCATCAACCATCGCCGGCCATCTCCGCCACATCCCCTCTGCTTTCCCCTCTTCGATCAGCGACCCGCCCTCAGCCAAACCTCCGACCGGATCTCCGACCACCTCCGGCCTCCCTCCCTCACAACCAGCGAAGAGCCGCCTCTCCTCTCCTCTTCAACCGACCAGCGGAGCCGCCCCTCCTCTCTCATCATCACCGCACCGCCACCACATCAGCACCGTCCTCATCCTTCATCTCCCCGACTCCAACCTTCGTCATCACCACCGCGCATCAACCATCGCCGGCCATCTCCGCCACATCCCCTCTGCTTTCCCCTCTTCGATCAGCGACCCGCCCTCAGCCAAACCTCCGACCGGATCTCCGACCACCTCCGGTCTCTCCTCTTCAACCGACCAGCGGAGCCGCCCCTCCTCTCTCATCATCACTGCACCGCCACCACATCAGCACCGTCCTCATCCTTCATCTCCTCCGGCTCATCTCATTTGCCATGGATCAGGAATGGTGTGCTGTTGTCAAAAGCCTTTTGGATCTGCTATTTCAAGGAACAATAGCTTTAGGTGGGCTCTCTCCTAATGAGCTTGCATTGTCTGAAGGTCTTCTGCATAATGCTGTTAAAAAGAACTCTAGGTTAATGGTAGAATCCCTGTTAAGATACAAGCCTGATTCTGCTGCTGAGGATCGTAATGACTTCTTATTTAGGCCAGATGTGCCTGGCCCCTCCAAAATTACACCTCTTCATGTTGTGGCATCTACGAACGGTGCTGAGAGTGTACTGAGTTGCTAATTGTTCAGAATAAATCTTATGAGCGACCAATCAATTTAGTGGCTTAAAGTATCAAAGGAGAGGAAGAAATACCCGACGGAGCATTTGTTGTTCTGACCAGTGAGTAGGTACATCCGCTGCACCCTTGCACTAATTTCTATCTTATTACATTGAGGACAATGTAGATCTTAAGCTTGGGGGTGTATGTTGTTCATTCATTGGTTGTCTGTCTATAATTGCCTAATTTTCTTTTATTTTAGTTTTTCTTTTGCTTTGTTTCTTTAAAAAAAAAACTAAAACAAAAACAAAATAGGAAAATGATCTCCTGATGATGACATGAATGCTTAACCTTTATCGATTATTGAACTAGATAGATGCTCATTAATTGGGACTTGACAACTTCTTATAACATCTTTCAATTGATTCTAAAATGCTTTTGATTGCAAGATAACAATATGGGAGAACCGAACTTGAATGTTCTCTTGTCTTATAGGATTTAGCATTTATGTGGCTAGCGTCATAACCATTACTCTATTGAGACAAGAGGGGAATTAAATTTGGTACACAAATAAAACCCGTGAGATTTTGAGCCTGAAATTGGATGCATTACATATCCAATCATTATTTTCTTTGCTTGTGTGATATTCTCCAATGGTGTAGGATACTAGAACTTGCATTGAATCTCTTCAAGGCCACATATAACTTTTGTATGCATAAAAGGTGATTGAGGCACATTTTTGTTTATAGTCCACATTTGCCAAATAGCCTACCATGCACAATTGTTTCCTTTGATTAGCCCTCTTGAGCTTATGAGCCTAATTTTTTTTTGATTAAACCCACATATGTAACCTTCAAAACCCGATTTTATTCCTTACCCATTGCCTAAGCTAGTGGAGCACATTTTATGATACAATGGGTTATGTGAGTAATGTGGTGTAAGCTTGGGGGTGTGAAAGTAGGCGTTTGCTTCCTTTTCATAATTCTTTCGAAAAAAAAGAAAAAAAAACTAATTCAAAAAAAAAAGATGAATAAAGTGTCATCTTTATGGTGTATGTAATTGCGGGTGTCGAAAGAATTTATTATGGCATACTAAAAGGAGTAGTTGGAAGAAGTTCTTTAATAGATGATGGAGTTTGTGTAGATGTCATTGATCTTACTTTGAGATATAATCTTTTGCAATCATAGCTCCACTAGTGATAGGCTTTCAACCAATCTCAAATATCTATCCTACCCTTTTGACCCTAGCCCCATTACAACCACATAAAAGACGTCATGATTTTGTTGCATGCATTAGTTTTCGAAGTGGTGGAGAATTGAGATGAAATGCAAGCTTATGGATTGAGTACATCCATTCGGAAGAATTTTGAGTGACATAATCCCATCCTTAAACACATGAGAGATTGAGAGTCCACATATCCTAAAGTGAGGTCTACCAATTTAACTACTTGAAGATCTTAATTTTAGTACTTCGGGATTGAAGCTAGTTACATGAATTTCTTTTTCCTACTTTGACTTGAGAATTGGATAGGATGGCTATCCTTGACTTGTGACGCTTGTGATCGTAAATAAATTTTGAAATGTGATATTGTTGAGAGTTTTGAAAATTAATTTGTTAAGTCCCGATGAAAAGTATTTGTTTTGTGATATGTTTGATATTGGTTAAATGATTGATGAGGGGGTGATCCCTACTCTATTTGGCTTTCACTACTCCTAATTTTTATTGTTTATTTGCTTGAGGATAAGCAAAAGTCTAAGCTTGGGGGAGTTGATAAATACGTAAAATATGCATTATCTTAGTGTATTTTAAGCATGATTTACGAGTGTTTAATGCATATTTCGTGTTTAGATCGAGGATACTGCTGTGGTTTGTGTTCTTATATGTAGGTATTGGCTCAAGATTGAAAGATTTGATGATCGTTGGAAGTTTTACAAGAGTTTGAAGCAACAACAAGATTTTGAAGGCATGGTTCGTGAAGAAAATGGATGCACGAGTATGAAGAACTGGAATTTCGACCATGATGCAGTTTGAATCAAGAAAAACTCAAAAGATGAAAGTTGTAGATCTCTTCAACAGATTTCCAACGCAATTTGAATCACCTCATTCCGAGGTCGGACGCAAAAGTTATAGCCAAAATACCGAAAACTGAAGAAACAAGCACAAAATCAGCAAAACAGCCCCTACCACACCCTGGTGTGGTGCAGATCACACCGGTGGCGCGGGAATTAGTTATTTTCCAGATTTTTGGGGACATATAAATAGATGTTTTGACTTAGGGTTTTGGATATCTTTTGTTATGTTCTTTTAGCCATCAACTAGCAACTATTCTAGGGTTCAAGTATTGAAGGAAGACATTAATCTCTGGTAGAAGATTGGATTGCAATTTCTTATTTTGAAGATTTCAATTGAAAGACGGGTTAATTCTTTCCTCTCTTTGATTTATTTCTTCTTATGAGTGATTTGCATAATTATTTGATGTCTTCTCTTATTCCAATCATGTGTGAGTAGATTTCTTGTCTAGGATTGGGAAAGAACCCAACTTTTTGGTGATTGATGATGAATTGATATAGGTTCTTGGTGAAAGTTTAAATCTTTGAACTTGATTTCTAGTGTTTTAATTTTGTTGATTCGCTTGATCACCGTATTAGCAATCATAGGTAATTAATTGAAGGACTGAAAGGTGAAGATTAATACCGGATCTCTAGAAATTAAGCAGGGAGCTCGTCCATCTGATTAGTTATTTATTTTATTTGTTTTATTAAATCTCTTCTAATTTACTCATTAGTTTAGCTAGTCTAATAACGTAAAATTTGGTAATTAACCCTAGTCCCTGTGGGATCGACCTTGATAGCTACAACGAGTCTGTGCGCTTGCAGATTTTGCCCTATCACCCTCCAAGTGTTCTGTTGGTGTACTCGGTCCTATTATCCGACCTCAACACCTTTACTGTTGCACAATACTGAGTCTGGATGTGCTTATGAAAATCCTTGAAACAACCAACTACATCACTCTTGTTTTTTATAAGATACACCCAAGTGACTCTAGAGAAGCAATCAATAAATATAACAAAAAACTTATATCCATTTATAGAATTTACTGGGCAGGACCCCCATACATCAGAGTGTATTACTTCAAACTTACAAGAACTCCTACTATCCGAACTAACATAAGAGCTTATAGTAAGCTTTCCAAACTCACAAGCATCACACTGAAGCTTCTGCTTATTTACTTTTTCAAACAGAGTTGGATACATTTTTCCCAAAATGCCGAATGACGGATGTCTCATTCGTTGATGATAGAGTATCAACTCATCTTCTGCACACTTTAGCTCCTCTTGTTCCCGTCCTCTCAACCACAGATGTCAGCGCTAAGTCCATCTCTTTCCGGTCCAGGTACCACAGCCCGCTACATCATGTCCCAGTCCTAAATCTTCGCCCTGTCCCCTTCTCCTGGAAGATCACCTTGAGAATGTCAAAAGAAACAATACAATTTAATTGGAGGATAATGGCACTAATGGATAACATGCTAACAGGAAATGAAGGAGCATGCAGAACATTAGATAAAGTTATAGAACATGTACAACTAACGGTGCCCTTACTAACCACACCCTATACCATACCATCAGCGATCTAGATACTCTCTGCTTCTTCCAAGTGAGTGTAAGATAAGAACTCACTGGCATTACCTGTCACATGTCTGGATGCTCCAGAATCCATTATCCAGGTGATGGATCTTCCCTCGTTTGGGTGTGCGTGAAGGGCGTAATTGGCATAGTCTCCTCCTGAGAAAGTAGTTGATGCCCCCTCAGACACATCATCTACTGCTCTCTGCTTCCTCCTCAGTGCTGCCAAGAGTGCCCGATCCTCATCAGTGAAGATCATCTCAGCTTCTTCCCTTTCTGCCACCGTCAAGTTTGCCCGGTGGCCTCCTCTTCCACCTCGCCTGCCTCCACGGTCACGACCACGACCTCCAGCCTGACCACGTCCACCCCAGTCCCTCTCCTTGGGTGGCTTAGGACACATCTGTCTCCAGCCTGACCACGTCCACCCCAGTCCCTCTCCTTGGGTGGCTTAGGACACCTCTCCGCCGTTGAAGCACTGCCTAGTCTCTCCTCTAAATCCAGTGTTACCTGGGTTGGAGACCACCAGTGTAGACTTCTCCCCTGTAAGTCTAGCCAGTAGCCTGATACGGCTCTCCTCCTGTATCATGGCCAAGACTGCCTCCTCCAATGGTGGGATCTTCGTCTGGGTTAGTAGCAATGTCGTCCTCTGCTCATACACTAAAGCTAAGCCTCAGAGGAATAACATGGTCCTCTTCTGCAAAGAGGCTTCGCGCTCCTTGCACTCCGGGTCCTTGCAGCTCGCTAGGGGTGAGAAGTGATCGTGATCGAGCCACAAGCGCTCCAACTCTGTGGCGTACTCCTGTACAGTCCTCTCTCTCTGAACTGTAGCGCTGATCTCCTTCTCGATTTGGAATACCCTCAAGTTATTTCTCACCCCATCGTAGGTCCTTCTCAGCTTCTCCCAGACATCCTGCATCCTCCCAAGGCCATCCACTATGGCAGCAATAGGCTGGACTACAGAATTCAGAAGCCAAATGTACACCAACATATGAGTGGACTTCTACTCATCTCTTTCTGCGGAGCCCTCAGTCGGTTCAGTCTTCTCCCCTATCAGATATCCCTCCAGGCTCCTCCCGGCAAGGGTATATTTCACCCATCGCGACCAACTTAGATATGTCGCGGGTCCATCGAGCTTTACATCGATAGGTGGAAGCTTCACCTTCTTGGGTGGTGGCTTTGTTGATCCCTCTCCCTTCGACAACCTCATTAGTAGCATCAGTGTTAAGATCTCATCAGGATTCAACTTTTTGATGATCTCCTCCATCAGATTTTTGCCAGTCTCCGTCATCGATCCAACTTGTATTCTTGTGGTGCGCATCGAAAAATCCGGCAACACTTCGACAACACAACAAGAAAGTTAGATCAATAAAAATTCCTGTTTCACTAAGGAAACAAGAATTAAAAGCAAGATATCTCAACAATGTGAGATATCAGTTCTTCCTCTCATCAGTTCGAGGACTAACCTGTCGAGGGAACCTAAACAAGCTATTACAATTCGAGAAAGGAAAAAAAGTCATCTAATACGGATTACAGATTTTTTTTTCCTTCTTGGTTCTAATCAGCACAACAGACAAATCCCCCCCTTTTTTTTCTTCTTCTCTCAAAAAAACTCCCCACGACAGACAAATCTTCCCACGACAGACAAATCCCCTTTTTTTCTTCTTCCCCTACTCCGGCATGGGCCACCTAATCCCAATCCTCGAGCTCGCCAAGCTTTTCACCGCTGATTGTTTCTCTATCGCCGTCGCCCTCGTCGACTCCCCCCGTTCTCCCCCCCACCAGCTCGTCCTTCATCGTCGCATTCTCATCGGCCCACCCCTCGATCTCCTTCCACCTCCTCCTGCTCGATTGAGGACAGAATCCTTCACGATGCTATGGGAGATCGGAACAAAGGGGTCGGCATCGACGAGAGAACCAGGCCTTCTTCAACGGCGTGTCCTTTGCGAGATCTCCGGCCAAGGCACCAGTGAAAGCTCCGACAAAGTCTCTGGCGAAGAAGGCTGTACCAACGAAGGAGCAGATTTGGGTCTGCTGGCGTTGGAGATAGGCTTGGTCGGGACTTCGGCTGACGTCGTCTTCGTCATCGACGAACTTGGGAATGTCGGGAAAGAAATCGTCGGGTTCACCAGACAAACGGAGAGGCGGCTAGGTTAGATAGCTCTGATACCATATTGAGAAATTAAGGCTTCAAGTTATTCTTCATTGATAGAATTGTTGGCTTATATAGCCTTACACACATTTACACAAAAGCCCTCTAACACTCTTTAATTACATTACATTCTCAACAATTACCTCATATGGAAAAAGTGAAAAACAAAACATAAATACAGTGTTAGAAAAAATGCAGATTCCACTAACAGGCCTACCAAGAACAGAAAGTGACAGGTAGACACATGCACACAAGTATGCACAAACACATGACAAAACTCAACCCCCACTCCAAAAGAGAAGGAATGGTGACAGAGTTCTTTTTTATTAGATAGCATTTGGATACCATGGTGTTTTTAGTGTTTCCATAGTGTTTCTGCTGAAAACAAAACACCATGTGTTTGAAAACGATGGTGTTTTTGTTAGACTACAATATCAAAAGCCAACAACACTTAATTTCAAACACCAAAAAGGCGTTTCAAGTTTGGCGTTTGTGTTTTGAGTTTTAAGGGTGTTGATATAACGTCTGATATAGTGTATTAATAATATATTTAATATAATATATTTGTTACATAACATAACATAATATAATATTATATTATATTATTTAATATAATACATGACAACGTTAGTTTCCAAATTTATCAATGCCATGTTAAATACCGTTAATTAATAATACATATAATATTATAATTAATATAGTAAAATAATTATATTTTAAATACTATTATATATAATATTAATAGTAAATAATAATAAGATAAATATATCAATAAAAATATAATAATAACATAAAAACATATTATATGTGTTATATAACATAACATAATATAATATAACTCAAGCTATTAAAGAGAACTTAAAGAGAAAATTTGGTTATTCACAACATTGCCTTCATTCATAAAACTTCCCACTATATATAGAGGTTACAGACTCTACTGGACTTCACTTATTACAGACTCTTCTCAACAACTTTACAAAAGATGAGCTGATTCAAAAGAAAAAATCATTTTGTCTGCCATTTACTTCATTAAAGATAACCTGACTCAAAAGTAGCTTTACAAAAGATAAATCATAGTGTGTTGCTTTCATTCATCTCCGGTAAACATGTCACCGTTTTCAAATAGGCGAGGATCATAGTTATCCATTAGGGTAGTTAAATCACTGTAAAAAAGATCTTGTAGATCCGGTTTCTCATATTGTAATTTTTTCAAGGAGTTTTTGATGCACTTTGAATAATAATGCTTTATTTAAGCATCCATCTTCTAGATGATCATGAAATGTTTTTAGTCCGTAAAAACCACTATCCTTATACTGTCACATCGATAGTTTTCTTTATCTAAGGCTTCTCTCTTAGCCTCTAAATATTCTTTCATATTGTTCTATTGATTTGCTTCCTAATCAAAATCTTCTTCTTTGAAGGTGTTGAGTTCTAAATATTTTCGTGAATTTTTTCTTTCTCATGCGCGTTTGATTGCGAACACGAAATATGAGTCGCACGTCGATTCACGTGTGTAATTTTTGAGAGTACACGCACTGGATTTGAGCACGCACGAGCGTTAGAAGGTGTGTAATCTATATTTCGAGTTTATCATGATAAAAAGTGATGTAGATTGCATCTCATGATAGTTTGAATGCTTGAGTGGGTTAGTTGGTATACCGTCATGAGACCGTGGTAAACTACACTCAGGGTGGCTAGTTGGTATACTGTAATGATACCGCGGTAGACTACATTCCGTTATGCATTATTATTTTCTGGAACATGGTGATATGCCTATTTTCGCAGGGCGATTTGAGTAAGGTAGGTGATGCTATAGGATTTTGTAAGCGCCTTACTCAGCATTATTATTTTATGATAGAGGATAGAGAATCACATAGATTGTATTCATGCTCCCATGTTATTTACCCGAGTAGGGTATAAGACTGAGTTTTCATACACGACATATTCTATGCGAGCTTTATTTTATCGGATATTTATTCTTGTGACTGTGCTACCTACCCGAGGGTAGTGTGAGATATTTGTACATGACTTGTATTGGATGAGGTTTGAAAATTGTATTGCTTTTATTTACTCTTTTATTCATAGGATTTTGAAGTTGGTATTTGGCGATTCACAATTTGAGATACGAGGTATATACATGAGAATTATCTTGTTTTGATTATTTCGCTCGACGTACCCGTTCTCGTATTGTGGATTTCTAAATATCAATTTTCGTTTATTTCAGGATAGATGATTTATATATCTATATGTATTAACCTGTATTTTATATTCCTAACCCCCTGGGGGCGGTAGAGATGATCTCGCTAACGCTTTGACACTCGTTGTTTTTTTTTCAGGCAGCAAGCCATACATCCGGAGAGTCACTAATTGATGGAGATGTAGTTTAGCTCACTATCATATATTATTAGTAGTCATTAGTGCTCCATAGTAGTTATTGTCTAATTTCAGACATTATAGATGTATTTTATTTTGGAAGGCTGAGTGTCTTAGCATTTTTTCAGTTGACTCTATGTATTGAGAAATTTCATATTTATTTCAGTCTATCAGTTGTACTCTCTTTTATTCAGTTGGAACGTGATTATGTTTATTTAGATCTCTTTCCTTTATCATGTTCATTGCATTATTACCTTTATTTTATTTGCTTATACCTACACTTTTTTTGTTTAATTCCACTAGAGAGATATTACTGTGATGGTGAAACGTGTTTTTGCACAGTGTGGGTGCATGAGAGATTTGACATCATTGGGTTCACCTTGGACTACAGTCGTGTGAAACCAGGGGCGTCACATGCTGCTCCTGTACTAACTTCTTTAGGCTCACATTCTTGATAGTAAAATGTGAGGTATAGTATGGACTTGGAATTACATGAACATTGTCTCACTTTTTTAGGGAAAATAAAGCTAATTTATCAATTTTAGCTTTAATAAGCTGATTTATTTCTGGAGGTAACTTTTCAAGTTCTTTTATCATCTATTTCTTGTATTCCAACCTTCTTTCTGGTGTCCATAGATTAAATTAATCAATGAACTGCCAGAAATCTACCTCTTTTATGGATTCGCGTTTTTTCTTGTACATAGTCTTGGACATAATCTTGGATTCTCCGTTTAAACTCTTCCATTTTATTTTTATCATCTCTAACTTTTATTTTTAGCTGTAAATTTTCTTATTCTAATTTATTTACCTTTAAACCTAGTCCATTTGTAGTATTTCTAACTCTGTAACTCTAGAAATTCCGAACGGTCAACCATATAACATTGAAGTCTTGTAGTGCATCACCTATAATTCCCTGATCTCTCCATGGTGCGGATGTTCTAAGTAACTTTTCGAATGCTTTAACATTAAAAGAGCTAGTGAGGTGTATCTTTATTTGTGCTTCTTGTAATAATAATTTTCGTATAAGACGTGATCTATAATTTGAATTGTTTCCAATAGTCTAACTGTAGCCTGTAACTTGGGCAAAGCTTCCAGATGCTGAATTTGATAATGACTTCTTATATTTTATTCCACAAAATCTGATCAAAAACCGAAAAGGATTTCTTCTAAAAGAAAATATGTAACTAGAAGAAAATATAAAAAGAAATGTACATGCTTTAAATGCGAACAAAAAAGACTACATACAAGAAAAAAGCGAAGCCCTAAAAGAGGCAGATTTCCAACAGTTCATTGATAAATTTAATCTATGGACACCAGAAAGAAGATTGGAATAATGAAAATGGATGATAAAAGAACTTGAAAAGTAACCTCCAGAAATAAATCAGCTTATTGAAGCTAAAAGTGATAAATTAGCTTTATCTTCCCTAAAAAAGAAAGACAATGTTCATATGACTCCAAGTCCATACCATACATACCTCACATTTTACTATCAAGAGTGTGAGCGTAAAGAAGTTAGTACAGGAGCAACATATTATTTAGAAAGAGGAACAAACCCTAAAATCATGATTGACAGAATTGAATACGATCAATTTAAATACTTTCCCAAAATGATAAGGAACATTATTCAAGAAATGAATCCGCTTATTAAAGGAATCGAAATTGATATAGTAGCTTTATATCCGATCCAATTAGAAGCAGAAATTTGTTCTTCATTCCAGATTTGGTTCATGCAAAAACCTACTACGGAAGAACCTGAAGAACTCAGCATCTTCAAAGAAAAAGATTTTAAATGGGAAGCAAATCAATACAACAATATGAAAGAATATTTAGAGGCTAAGAGACAAGACTTAGATAAAGAAGACTATTGATGTGACAATATATAAGGACAATATATAAGGACAGTGCTTCTTTACGGACTAAAAACAGTTCATGATCATATAGAAGATGGACCCTTAAATGAAGCATTATTATTCAAAGTGCATCAAAAACTCCTCGAAAAATCACAATATAAGGAACGGGATCTACATGATTTTCTTTACAGCTATTTCTCCTCATAAAAACCCTTCCTCCTCTTAGAACTCTTTCCACACCCAAAAAAATGCTGTAGAAAACTACTGTTTATAGCCTCGCTATCTGTTCAAAAGTTGGTTTACACAAGTAGTTCGCATAGCTGGTATCAGAGCTATTTTAAGATCCATTTTCTCCATAGTAAAGGCATAATTTTCAACCTTTAGGGGATACTCCCTTATCTCTCTAGTCATGTTTTTATTTTGTTTATGTAAACATCAGTTAAGAACCATTCATGTTTTATTATAATTGATGTTTTTCTTATCAAACCGTAAGAGGGACACTTGAATTGACCTTAGTGAGATTAATTGCCCAGAGTTGGCCTAGCAAGGTCGTCCGTATTTGGCCATATTGTGAATAGCTTAGGTCTTGAATTGGACATAACAATAGAGATGGCCAACGGGACGAATCAAGTCGATTCGTCCCGTGTCTCATACAATTCCAGAATGAGATGAATCAAATTCATCTCGTTTTGATTTCATACAAGACGAATTCAGGCCCAATTCGTGACCCGTCTTATGGCGAGATGAGTTACGACTCGTCTCACCACGAGTCTAACAAATTGAGCCTTTTTTCCCAATATTTTTCCTCCGTATTTTTTTGTTTTTCAAATTTTTTTCTCTGGACTTATATTATTATTTTTTATATTTTTTATTTTTTATAAGAAATGTACCGATTACAAGAAATAAGGAGAAATAAATAGAAGAAACTTTTTTATTTTTATAAAATAATAACATATTCGCTTCACATAATCATTATACATTGGA
>NC_033800.1:81144731-81182275 GCF_001876935.1 Asparagus officinalis
GAAGTCTCCGGAGAAACACGCGGAAGAATAGTTGTAGTGCTCTATAATTTAAGATGTTGAAAATACTAGAGGGGGAAAAGATGAGAGCTGATATTGTAGTAGAAGATGAGAGTTTGAGTTATGAAGAATGAAAGGAATTTAGGGGATGGGGTGCTGAGGGAGTTTTTATTTATTTATTTATTTAGTTGTCCCTGCCGCAACAACTCTAAAAAGAATTGTTGGCTAAGCAACACCCCCCAAAAAACGACTCAATTGTAGCAACCTCTCACTCTCCAACGACTCTTTTTGAACCATTGGGGGCCTTAAAAAATTCTGGATTGCTTATTAATTTGGTAGTCACTCTTTTTTCAGTCATTGGGTTAGCCATTGGGGGCATTCAAAAAAATTTTAACTTTTGGGCTGACCGTTAATTTTCTTATCTAAGCAATACTTACATAGAAAGGCTCTAAAAAATTACTACCAGGGGTCAGGGTAAATTTACTCCGACCTAACTCGTTTCGTGACTCATGACAAGACAAGTCAGACTCATCTCATTTACTGTTCACGAGACGATTTGGATTAACTCGTCTCATAAACAAGTCGGGTTTATACATGTCTCGTATCGTATCTGTTTGAATCTGGTTCGTGTTGGTTCGCGGGATGAATTTGGGTGGCTCCAAACGGTTCGAACCACCTCGTTGGCCATCTCTACATAACAACTGGCAAGCAATTTTATTACTGTAAACCTGAGGAGGAACACCAATCTCGAGTCACAGATAAGATAACTGAATTTTGTGAAGAAGCATTGGTTCTTTGTTACCATGTAACATAAACAAGATAAAACAAAGTGCTAGCAGAGTAAGGGAGAACAAACATATGGATTTAATCAATGATTTTGAAAACTATTATTACAAGACTAAACCTTATAAGCATCTAGAGCATACAGATACAAACTGTTATGACCATGATTAACCTAAGTGCTAATCTTCCTCCTGGAGCCAAAACACATCACATATCAGCATTAATTAACCATGCCAGCTCACCCTAGCCAAGGACGACTAAGGTCGCTTGGGCACTCGATCCTTTTCAAGTCAGGTCGAGTCGAGACCCGCTCTCGCCCGACCTCATTAGACGAATCGACCACCCTCATCCACTCGGAGCTGGGTCGAAAACTTGTGAGGCCGACTAGAAAGACGGTATTTGTCCCTCTCGCAGAGCCGAGTCAAAAGGCAGTTTGTCCTCAAACTCCACACCAACAGCTATTTTTTCATCATAGCAAGTGTCACAAGTCCTTATACCTTCTCAATCACCCCCATACCTCTTCAATCACCATCATATCCAATCAAGGATGACTCACCACATGCACAGTCGACACCTGACAACTCTACCGATGCAGCTGTTAGCCTGAACTCGGTCATAGTTATGCTTCTAACCTCTCAGTCGGGTATCCATATGGGCTCATCACCTACTGATAAAAGGCTGATCCTCAAGCCCCTCTTTTAGGGCTACATGTTTACAATTTCTACACTTAAATCAAGAACGTATTCAATTCATTGGTTTCTTCTCCACTCAAACTCAAAAACTGACTTGACCATCGAAGGAATCACCAGAGAACCAAGCTCCAGTCCTCTAATATGCCTATTTTGCAGCTTACTAATTCTAAACAGGAGATCGATCGCTCAAGGGATGAGGGAACGCACATCGCACGTATCAGCTCTAAGCGCCGTCGCTAAACTCGGGATTACCCGCTAATCTCGCTATTGAGTCTCAGGATATCAACACTAGCCCCCACCGCGAGGTTTCTTCATCTCTCTTTGATAGATCATCCCCTATTTTCGAGCATCAGAAGCAGTGAAAATCTTCATCTAAGCTTCACAAAAGTCAAAAGATCTCGCCATAAGGCTCTGATGGCAAATTGGTCACAATACATATACAACTTCAAAGAACTCTTCAAAGTAATCAAATCAAAGATACTATCTTTGAAATATTTGTCCTGCTATATATCTATACGCAGCTTTCATCGATCGGTCATCATCGACTTGAAAGCCTTTGGTATCATTTTCATGAGTAAAACCAAGGTACGTCCTCGACAAAAAGACCTTGGTATCGTTTTCATAAGTAAAACCAAGGCACACCATCAACTCGGTCGGCTCTGACCCGAAAGACCTTCATAAAATTTTCATGAGTAAAATCAAGACACGCCATCGACAGAAAGATATTGGTACCTATTCAGAGTAAAACCAAGGCATGTCAACCTAATCTACAACGACAAAGATCTTAGCATCTTCTTAAGTCCAAGGCACATACTCCAAGACCTTAGTGTCATCGCGAGTAAACCCAAGACATGAGGTCGAGTCGCCTTACTCGCTACACACAAAGCCGAGTCGCCTCAACCTAAAAACAGACTTGTACTCAAATAAAGCAAATTGCAAACTCTTAACACACAAGAATGCAATCGCAAATGTACACAGTTCAAATTGACAAAGATATCTTTTTATTTCATATATGTAACAATTTACAATGCAAAAATAGAAAAAAATGTTGGGCCCCTATAAGCGGGATAGAGGTATGGACGGATCGACCCCAGAGCCAGGAGCAGGAGTTAGACTCGATGGAGCTGTTGTAGTGGATGGCAAGGAAGTCGATTGAATCTCAGTCTCGACCCATTCACCTTTCTGTGACCCAGGCTCACTCACCAACTATCATGAGTCGAGTCGAGACCTCGCATGCCTCCTCGGTCGACTCCTCTCCGTCCTCGTCGCCATCTCCCCCATAGAGCGCAAGTCCCCCTCCCTGCTTCTCTATCTCTAGAAGCGCGTCAAGACAGTTGGCCACCCTCGAGCAATAATAGTGGAATTGGTAAGGGTCTCTTCGAAGATCGGACAAGAGCTACGCATCAAGGAAGTTGTAACCTGCCCTGCAAGCCAGCGCCACCTCCACCTTTTCGAGGGCGTTGTGGCGATATCCATCAACGACCTTGAATCAATGGGCCTCGGACTCCAGATGAGCAAGGCGGTCTTGCAGAGCTTGGACCTCGGCTAAGGACGAACTCACGCTGCCACTCGGCCTCCAGCGTAGCTTGAATGCTCTTCTCCCTAAGCTTCTTGAGAGCTAGCTGCTGCTTCTTTAGCTCGGCTCACAAGCTCTGGACAGCCAGACGATTCGATCAAGCTCACTCCTAGGCATCATTCCTCTAATGCTTCTTAACTGCGACCTCCTCGAATAGATACTTTATACTATCGTTCCGTTCGAGGAGCTAGTGCTCGAGATAGACGAGGCCTTCCCTGAGCTTGCTGATCTCAGCCGACTTCTTGCTATTAGAAGTCCTAAGGCCATCGACCATCTTCTCTCGCATCTCTACCTCCCAACGCCACTTGTCGTCGCTCTGCCTTCATATGGCAACTTATCCTCCTTGGCAGCTAACGACAAGTGGGCCTTCTCGAGAACAACCCTCTGGGCCTCCAAGTCTCCCTGAAGCTTGAGGAAAGAGTTAGGGCTCGCTCATAACGACCGAACAATTCTTGCTGTACCAAAGCTCCACAAACCATGTAGCTCTTGAGGCATTGATGAAGGCCAACATCTGGCATCTCCTAAAGAATCTCGTCGTCACGGTGGAGGTAGAACTACTCAACCGCTTAGGTTTGGGCAAGTCGGGACTCCAGGACTGATAGCCTCTTGTCGAGCTGTCGCCTGGGTTCATATATGAACTCCTCAGACGGCTCTATCATATCGGGGACCGGCTCGAGAAGACCCCATCAAGAGTATCCTCAATTGATCCCATTTCTCCGCCTCAATCTCATCGATGCGGTAAGGAGACGGCCATCTCAACCCTTAGCCAGGAGGCGCCTCGTTAGCAGCTGGCTCCAATGGGCTAACTCGGTAGGCTCATCAAGGGCCACCTCACCCACAGCTAGAGCCTTGGCCTCTTCGTCCTTGACCATATGGATCTTGGCCCCCTCTTCTCTGGCAGAGGCTCTATCGTAGATAATGATGGCCTCGGCTTCTTGAGCCAGAACAGCAGCAGTAGTTGCCTCCTCCACTGCTTGAGGAGGCGAGATCTCCATCGGTGGTTGGTTAAAGGCATCCCCCTGAGCGGCAGAGGATGCTCCCCCTCCATCACAGCTTCGACAGACTTCAACCACGCTAATCGAGCGGCTATCTCGGTCGCATGAGCCTAGACCTCCTCAACTTCATCAAGAGCCAGATCCGAGCGGAGGCGCTTCTTTGGCCTTATTCAGGGCCCGCTCTAAGCTTGAGCAGGCTGAGTTATTAGCGTCAACATCAATCTCATCAAAGCCCAACATCAACGCAGCCACCCGAGCTTCGTCCTCTACAGTAGGACGCACCGAAGAGATGTCGACAACTAGTAAGACCGAGTTGTCGAAAAGATCCTCCAATCGATGAGAACCGATATATGCCTAGATCTATTCCAACGCACACCTCTCGGTGCTTGTCAATGGCCCTTGGCTCCAAAACTCCTTTCTTGCTCTCTAGCCAGTTAGAGCAAGCCACATTGGAGTCATCCCCAGCCACCCAAACATTGCTCCTCCTAGTCCCTGCTAGACTCAGGAGCATTGGCGACATTCTTATTACCCCCCAAGTCTTGGAGGTAAAAATGACCCTCGTGTTGGCTCACCTTCACGCAGACAATGTGGACGAGTATTCCTAGGGTCAGTTCGACCAAGTGGCAAATGATCATAAATCCCACCAAAGTAGCTATGGAATTAGGCTTCATCAGCAATGACAACACCCTTAATGCCTCAAAGACGCGGCGAAGGAATGGGTGCAGCGGGAAGTGCAGCTCATACTCCCGGTGCTTCAAATACACTGGAGTCTAACCGGTGTCGAGATCAAAATTGCCAGCGACTTCACCGATGTGGTCAAGGCAAATGCCCTAGGGATGTCGAATTTCTCATGCAACGCCTTCAACTGCGTCGGTTGCCTTGGAATAGAATTTCTGCAGTTGTCCGGGTTGCACTTCAATCCTAACTATTGAAGATGTCATTAGAATAGTTATGAATATCACTGGAGAAGAGGAAACGAAGATCTAAGTTCTTTGTAGATTAAGAGCTCGGAGATTTTAATGAACCAAATCTTTTGCAATCAGAGCGACCGTATTATAGGTAGAAGGGCCGACAAATGGTGAGATCGCAACTGCCGACTCAACTCTGAACCAACGGCAGAGATCATTCCCAAAACCCGAGGCAGGTGCTCTAGAAGTGACGCGCCCCTCTTCTTAACTAGCCCGCAATTCTTGCACAAGAATCAAGGTGGCGGCAGCTCAAAATTATCCTCTGATGTCAACATCACATCTAAAGAGACCCTTCAGCACCCATCATAAATGCGCCTCGAGACACGGGCAGCTACAGTCCTATTTCACTCGAACTCCGCTACCCCCGAGTCCAAGCGAAAGGGGCCAATGTTATGACCATGATTAACCTAAATGTTAATTTTTCTCTTGGAGCCAACATATGTCAGATATCAGCATTAATCAATCATGTCAGCTCACCCCAGCTAGGGACGATTCAGATCGCTTAGGCACTCGATCCTTCCCGAGTCACGCCGAGTTGAGACCCGCTCTTGCCCTACCTCATCAGAGAAATCGACCACCCTCATCCACTCAGATCCACTCGGAGCTGGGTTAACTTGTGAGGCCGACTAGAAAGGTGGTCCTTGTCATCCCTCTCGCAGAACCAAGTCAAGAAGTGGTTCGTCCTCGAACTCTACACAAACAACTATCTATTTTCATCATAGCAGATTTCATGAGTCTCCATGACTCATTGTCCCCCATACCTCCTCAATCACCATCACATCCAATCAAGGATGACTCATCGCATGCGCAGTCGACACCTATCAACTCTACCAATCCAGCTGCCAGCCTGAACTCGATCATAGTTATGCTTTTATCCCTCTTAAGTCGAGTATAAATATGGGTGCATTGCTTAATGAACTCGATCATAGTTATGCTTTTATCCCTCTTAAGTCGAGTATAAATATGGGCGCATTGCTTACTGATAGAAGGCTAATCCTCAGGCCACCCTTTTAGGGTCACGAGTATGTAATATCTACACACTTAAACTAAGAATGTATTCAGTTCATTGATTTCTTCTTCACTCAAACTCAAATACTGACTTGACTTTCGAAGGAATCACTGGAGAACCTCACTCCGGTCCTAACATGTTTGTTTTGCAGCTTACTTATTCTAAACAGAGGATCGATCGCTCAAAGGGATGAGAGAACCCACGTTGCACGTATCGACTCTAAGGCCCGTCGCTAAACTCGGGATTACCCGCCAATCTCGCTGCTGAGTCTCAAGACATCAAGACAAATAAAGAAAAATACCAACATAACATATAGCGAAAATGCTAAATTACATATCAGATAATGACCTACAATTAAAAGAAAATCAAACTCATTTAAATCTTTTAAATAAAGAGATTTTTGCAATATTAAAACAAATAAAAAATTAGAAGCAATTTAAGAGTGATAGAACAGTAAGAGTGGTAAGTCAACAATTCGAAAGAAAACAATATAAAATAACGGATAAATCTAACAAAGAATCAATAGCTCTATATTGGTCAAATATGTTAAAAATAGATGAAAAGAAAAAAGAATATATAACTATAAGAAAATTAAATGAAGTATGTTTAGAATCTAAATTAGTAAAAGCACCTACAGATATTGAAAAAATACACATTATCATAAAAGCAGAAATTAATGAAAAAGAAAAGTTCGAAGAAATTGAAGAAAAATAGAAGACTTAAAAGTATAAATATGTAGAATCAACATACGATAAATATATAAATGAAATTTTATCCTTAAAAAGCAAACATAAAAAATTATTTAAAATATATAATTACATAGTAGAAAATAATGATTCAGACGAAACAAATTCAAGTGTTAGTAGCATACATCCAATCAAAATGGTAACTAAAGAAGAATTATATAACCAAGCAAAAATAAATTGGATCAAAAGAATAAAAATGATAAAATAAAAAAGAATATGAAGCTATAGGACAAGTGTCATACCCAAAAATATTAGTAGCATTTAATAAATTAAAACAAAATGAAAATATAACAGAATTTAATTATAATGAATACATGAAAATTATCTTAAAGAAGAAACATTAGATGATCACACTATAGAAGAGAAGGACCAAAACCTTTCTTAAATGTCATAGATAAAATGTATAATGTTATTATAGAAAAAATAAAAACGGCACAATGAGCTACAAGTCAACAATCTGGAATAGGAGAAACTTCTCAATATAGAGAAGAAACCATGAATGAGCAAGAATCGCAACCACCTACTGAAAATAATATAGAAACGTTAGAATCTTTAGTCAGATAATTTTTATAATAAAACAAACATGCAAAAATATGTCAATGCTATGACATCAAAAATGAAAATAAAAAATAAAGACACAGTAACTCTAGAAGAAATTTTAAGTCCAAGATCAAATTTTGTTACATATCTATTAAATTTAGACCCAGAGTTAAATAGTGATAAAAGAATTAAATATGTAATGGATTGGTTCCAAAATGTAAGTGGAATAGCTCAAAATTTCTCATGGGACACAATAGAAACCATAAATTATATAAGTTCTTTATTAAGAGGACATATAGCACAATGGTTAAAACGCTTTGAAGAAACAATAGAAGGTAAAAATATTATAGAAGAAATAAAATCAAAAAACAAGTAATGCCAAAGCAATAGCTAAGTTTGGAAAAATGTTATTAATCCATTATATGGAAATAATACATAAACATGATGAAAATGAAACTTCTAAACATAAAGGAACGTTGGATAAAATCATTTTTAGTAGTATTGCAGAATTAGAAAAATACACAAACTTTTCTGAAGAACACTATTATAGCCTACCAAATAACATTAAAGGAAGATATCTAGAAACTTATTATCATAAGTTCCACTCACCAATAAATAAAAAATTATTATCAGAATATCCAAATTATTTAACAACTATAACGACTAAGAATAGGAATTTACCTCATAGAACAGCGTATGTGTACAAATGTATTAATGACTACTGCATAGAAAGAAAGATACAAGACAGAGAAATGCGACAATTAAGTCATGGAATTCAAGGAATTTGTAAAAAGTTAATTCCACAATACGAGTTTCCTGAGCGCAGCAAGCATTAGTGGACGATCTAGACGTCGCCAAAAATAATGCACTACAAAAGCAACCTATAAGAGCAGACAACCTAGCACATAGTATCAAAAGTCAAAAATACCAAAAAATACAAGATCATTTGTATATAGACAAACTAAGGAAGGAGTAAGGAGATATAAATATAAATATTAGAATTAGTATTAGGTTATCGGGTTACGACCCAATAACCCATTACCCATTTTTACTCCTATATATTGGACCCTTGTGGAGAAACCCTAATAATCAATTCTTATTTTTACCGTTCCAACATGGTATCAGAGCTAGCCGCAAAACCCTAGCTAAAAAAAACTGTAGACCCAAACCTAGCCTCCGCCTTAGCTCTCACCTGCCATCGGCGCCCTTGTCGCCTTTGGTGCTCACCGCCGTCGTCGTCTTAGGATCTCGCCGCCACCTCAGATCCCGCCGTCTTTAGTGCGCAGATCCGACGAAGCCTGATGAAAATCCGTCGTCGCTGCCATCTCTTCACCGCTACTGCCTGATCTCATCTCCTCGCGATCTTGTCGATCCAGATCCACATCCCAAAGGCGAAGTCTCCGTCGCTGCCATCTCGCGATCTCGTCTTCCTTTTTTTGTTGTTTGTTTGTTTCTTTTTTTCTTTTGTGAGTAGAAGACGAGGGAGTAGAGAGATATGGATTATTCTGTGTAGAACCGTCAAAGAAGCTTCGGATTACTATTAGGAGAGAGAGATATGGATTATTCTCAATTGTATTCCATCTGATTTGAACAGTAAAAAAAAGGGATTCTATCTAAACCTTCGGGTTTTTTTATCTAACCTTCGGGTTCTAACCCAGGTTCCAACCTTCAGGTTCTATTCTAACCTTCGGGTTTCTGTTTTTAAACCTTCGAGTTCTTGAACTCTAAATCTCCGGCTTTTTTTATCTAACCTTCAGGTTCTAACCCGGGTTCCAAACCTTCGGGTTCTATTCTAACCTTCGGATTTCTGTTTTTTCAAACCTTCGGGTTTTATAAAAGAAGATTGTGATTCTTCTGTCACTGTACTATCCTGCTCTGTAAGGATGACAGGATCTAGCATCTCTTCTGATGCCACAACCATCCCTACTACTACTGAGATTTCTGCACCCAAAGTTGTATTGGGAACCACAGTGAAGTTAAATGGCACCAGCTATCTCCTTTGGGCACAGGTCTTTCGCATCTTCATTAGAGCTCAGAACAAATTGGCTCATCTTATGACCTCACCTCTTGCATCTACGGATCCTACCTATCCCAAATGGATCTCTGCTGACTGTTGCGGGATGACATAGCTTCTTAATAACATGGAAGTGCAGAGCAGTAGCAGTGTCATGTTCTCAAACACTGCTATAGAGATATGGGATAATTTAAAAATTATGTACAACAATGAGAAAAATACATCTCGTTTATTTGAGCTGTATGAACGACTTTTTTCTCTTCAACATGGCGATCGCTCTATTCCTAATTACTTTGGTGTGCTGAAAAGTTTGATCGATGAATTAGAGATACATCAAGCGGTCGTTACGGATGCACCGACACTGTAAGGATATCGTAGGGACCTAGCTGTGTCCAAGTTATTGTCAGGTTTGAGTCCCACTTTGCAGTCTCAGATACGAGGCCAGATACTCGGAGAAGATATTATTCCTTCCTTGACTACTACATTCTTCAGAGTTATGCAGGTAGCTACTAGAGTGACTACTGCATCTCCCACATTGTCTGCTCTATCACTTGATCAGTCTGCTATGTTCTCTGGACGTGGCAGAGGTCGCGATCGTGGTCGAGGACATGGTCGTGAAATAGGGGGAGGACGAGTCACCTTTGGTGGGAGACAGATTGATTCAGATAAAACTCTGCGTCAGTGCAGACATTATGGAAGGACTAATCATATATCTGAGAAGCGTTGGAAAAAATTTGATCGTCCTGCATGGGCCCAGATTGTTGATATTACACCTTCCTCTGTTGCTTCTCCTACAACTACTTCTGTTCCCTCCACTGTTCAAATTTCTCAGGCTGAGTATGACCGGTTACGTCAACTCGAGTCCTCTCAGAACAATCATTCTGCTATTCATGCATCCTCTTTAGGTATGGATGCCTACATTGCATCTCCTCACGGACCATGGGTATTAGATTCCGATGCCTCACGGACCATGGGTATTAGATTCTGATGCCTCTTCTCATATGACAGGTATAAAGGATCACTTTGTTTCCTTAAACCTTTCTGATAAGTTTCCATCGGTCCGTATTGCTGATGGTACATACTCTACAGTTCTTGATGATGGAGTAATCAATGCTACTTCTGACTCTTACTAACGTTTTATATCTTCCAAAATTTCTAATTAGTCTATTACCCATCAGTCAGTTCACCAAACACAACTGTAAAGTAACATTCTTTCCTTCTTATTGTGTTTTTTAGGACCTAACAACTGGGATGAAGATTGGTTCAGGGCATGAGAGAGGAGGTATGTACTATTTAGACGATAATACGGCCGCTACTGGTCTTGTTGCAGATAAGTCTGATCATTCCTTACTATGGCATCAACGCGCCATGGTCATCCCTCATTATCGAAGCTTCGCGCAGCCATTTCTATCCAGTCATCTGTTTCTTCTTTAGGTTGTGAGTCTTCTAAACTAGGTAAGCACCATCGTGCTATCTATCAGAGTCGTGTTGATAAACGCAACAGTTCTGCGTTTGAGTTAGTCCATTCTAACGTTTGGGATCCTTATCGTATATCTTCCATGAACGGTTATAAATATTTCATTATCTTTGTTGATGACTTCTCTCGTATGACTTGGCTTTGTCTATTAAAAGAGAGATCTGAGGTTTCAACTGTTTTTGAAATGTTTTACAATGAAATTAAAAACCAATTTTCCACCTCTATTCGTATCCTTCGTACCGATAATGCTTTGGAATACATGAAAAATGATATCTCTCGTTTTTGTGTAAATATTGGTATTCTCCATCAAACCTCATGCTCTCACCCTTCACAACAAAATAGAGTTACTGAGAGAAAACATAGACATATTTTAGATGTTGCTAGAACCCTGATGATACATATGAATGTTTTAAAGTATTTGTGGTCTGATTCTGTTCTCAGTGCATGTTTCCTGATCAATAGGATGCCCTCATCTGTCCTTAATGGTAAAATACCATTCATCTGCACTTATCCTGAGAAAAAATTTTCATGTGGTTCCTCGTGTTTTTGGTTGTACCTGTTTTGTTCGGAATTTGTCTCCGGGCCTGGATAAATTGTCTCCATGGTCTGTTAAGTGTGTCTTTATAAGATATTCACGTATTCAAAAAGGTTATCTGTGTTATAATCCATCCACCAGAAGGTATTTTGTCTCCGCAGATTTTACCTTTTTTGAGTATTCCATACTTCTCTTCGATTGATTCATCTCCAACTGTCAATCAATGTGTGTCTCTTCCGTCTATTGCTCCTACTATTATTCCATTGTCTGCTTTCGTTCCTTCTGCTGATGAATCTCTCGGATTACAAGATGCCTCTACTGTGCCTCTGCACCACCGCCACTGCTGACATATTCTCGCCGTCCAAAAATTCTTATCCATCTCTCGGAATTTGTCTCCGGGCCTGGATAAATTGTCTCCATGGTCTGTTAAGTGTGTCTTTATAAGATATTCACGTATTCAAAAAGGTTATCTGTGTTATAATCCATCCACCAGAAGGTATTTTGTCTCCGCAGATTTTACCTTTTTTGAGTATTCCATACTTCTCTTCGATTGATTCATCTCCAACTGTCAATCAATGTGTGTCTCTTCCGTCTATTGCTCCTACTATTATTCCATTGTCTGCTTTCGTTCCTTCTGCTGATGAATCTCTCGGATTACAAGATGCCTCTACTGTGCCTCCCCCCCCCCGCCACTGCTGACATATTCTCGCCGTCCAAAAATTCTTATCCATCTCTCTACTCCAACCGAACAGTCATCTCCAGTTGCAGGTCTGCCTCCTAATACTTCTATTTCTTCTGATTTGGATATTCCAATTGTTCATCGGAAAGGTAAATGGTCTTGTGCTAATCATCTTATATCTTATTTTGTTTCCTATGACCGTCTTACTCTCCCTTCTCGTCGGTTTACTTTGTCCTTGTCCTCTATATCTCTACCCAGGTCATATGAAAAGGCTGTGTTGGTTCCTGCTTGGAAACAGGTCATGGATGAGGAGATGGATGTACTTATTTCTAAAGGGACATAGGATCTTGTTCCTTTTCCTACGGGTGCTACTGTGGCTAGCTGGCAGTAGGTATATACCTTAAAGTATCGCACAAATGGTTCTGTTGATCGCTATAAAGCTCGTCTTGTTGCTAAGGGTTATACTCAAACCTATGGGGTCAACTATCTTGAGACGTTCTCTCTCGTTACCCGTCTCAATTCTATTCGCCTACTTTTCTCTATGGCTGTTAATCTGGACTGTATGTTTTAGCTGGATGTTAAAAATGATTTCCTGTATGGTGACTTACAGGAGGAAGTCTATATGGAGCAACCTTCGGGGTATGTTGCTCAGGGGGAGAATACTGTCTACAAGCTTAAAAAAGGTGATTTATGATCTCAAACAAAGTCCACAGGCATGGTTTGAGAAATTTAGTACTGCTACATCTGGTGTCGGTTTTAAACGGTGTCTGTCTTATTACTCCGTCTTTATCCGACGCACTACATCTGGTTTGATGATTCTGACAGTATATGTTGATGATATTCTGCTAACTAGGAATGACTTTGCTGCCTTAGTAAAGACCTTTCACGTTATTGTCACCAAAGATATGAAAAAACCCAAATACTTTCTTGGGATTGAGATTGTATATCAAAAGGACTGTTTGCTTCTATCTCTAAGGAAATACGTATTGGACTTGTTAGAAGAAATGAGTCTTTTGGGGTGTAAGCCAACAAACACTCCAATGAAAGTGAATGTGGATCTGTGACGTGATAATAGTCCTCTCCGAGATGATGCATGTCGATATAGGAGATTGATTGGCAAGTTGATTTATCTTACTGTGACCAGACCTGATATTACCTTTGCAGTGGGAGTACTAAGCAGGTTTATGCATAAACCTAGAGAGATTCACTGAATTGTTGTTCTGAGAATTTTAGCTTATGTTAAAAGCTATCTTGGAAAAGGATTATTCTATAAGAAATATGGACATTTACACATCTCTGTTTTTCTGATGCTAGGTATGCGGGAGACATAGGAGATAGAAAATCTACTTCTGGATTTTGCACATTTATTGAAGGAAACCTAGTAACTTGGAGGAACAAGAAACAAGATGTAGTTTCTCGATCTAGTGCAGAGGCAGAATACAAAGCTATGGCTCACAATGTTTGTGAGATGATATGGTTACAGAAGCTGTTGACAGAGCTTGGTTTTACTCAGCCTGAATCTATGCCTATGTATTTTGATAACCAGTCAGCTATCTATATTGCAAAGAATCTAGTGTTTCATGAGAAAACTAAGCACATTGAAGTTGATTGTAATTTTGTTAGAGATGCTTGGGAGAAGAAAGTGATGTCTCTTCAGTCACTCCGTCTTCAGAACAGTTAGCTGACATTCTCACTAAAGCTACTTCACCTAAGGTGTTTTCTATTCTGTGTAACAAGCTAGGCATGATTGATATATATATTCCAGCTTGAGGGGGAGTGTTAGAATTAGTATTGGGTTATCGGGTTAGACCAAACAACCCATTACCATTTGTACTCCTATATATTGGACCCTTGTGGAGAAACCCTAATAATCATTTCTGATTTTTACCGTTCCAACAATAAAAAACCAAAAAGGATTTCTTCCAAAAGAAAATATTAAGTAAAAGATAAAAAAGAATGTACATGTTTTAAATGAGGACAAAGGGACACTTTGTGAATGAATGTTATAGTAATAAAATGGTTAATATAATATTAGATGAGCTAAGTGAATATGAGGTTTTATCAGGATCAGAAATAAGTGGATGTATAGATGTAAATGACTTAGACTTTTGAGTCATCAATTAAATCTGATGATTCAGACACAACTACATATGGTACAGAAGACACCACTGAAATCCACTGAATCAAGTCCAAAAAGTTCTGACAAAGAAAAATTATATCCTATTTTTATGAATCAAGAGATTTTCAATGAAAACAGCATATTTGAAGAAGACTGGTACGCAAGCTCAATCTACAGGAAGCCCAAATAAATGTGAATCTAACCTGCTATTGCTACTTGGAGAAATCTAGGAGTCAGTAATCAAATTTTACATTGCCTCGATGATATTTGGTTTACAATTGGCAATTTTCAGAGTTAAAAGCATCGAAATGCTATAAATGGATTGGGAATAAGGATAAAAGAATTAGAAGAAGAAAATCAGAAATCCACTCATAAACACCTCCGAACTCTCAATCAAAATAGAACTCGACATATCGCAAACATCATGCTCAAAATGCAACTCTCAAAATCAACTTATGGGCCCTTCCCTTTTTTCGTGCTGTATATGATTTCAATCCAATTCATAGGGTTTTCATCCCCAGACCAGAGCCATACCCAAATTTACTTCAATGGAAACCATTTGATAAGAGTTTTAGCAAAGAAAGACCCAAGACTTGAGGAAAACAAAAAAAACATAAAACAATTGGAAAATCATAAAATAATTTGTTTTGCAAGTATAAATTACTTGCCTTTGCTTGATGAAGTTCTCTCCTCTAGTTTTCCTTGGCCTCCAAGCTCTTGATCTCTGCTCCTAAGAACATCTCCAACAGCTTCCTCATTTTCCACTTTTGAAGAATTTAGTTAGGTTTTTGGTCCAACAGACTCCCCATCTCATTCCCCAAAATAAGGATGGAGGAGAAAAAATGGGGAAGCTTCCCTAAATCTACAGCAATCTCCAAATTTTTGGAGGAAAAAAGGGATTCTTCAAAATAGGGAAGCTGTTGGAGTTGGTGTAAAAATAATTTGGAGAATATGACTTTTGCTTCCCCATTTTGGAGAAAATTTTAGGGAAGCTAATGGATCATGGGTTTGGTTCTCCTACTGGGTCCACCCATTGCGCTAAAGCCCATTAGGCCTTAATGCATATAAAAACTCATTTAAATCACTTTAAAACCATAAAGCACAATCAAAGCTCATGAATGTTGCAAAAATGATTATGCCACGTGCCATGATTTGATGATTTGATGAAATCAACAATCTAGATTACTCATGCATGATCAACAGCCAGTATTAAAGGGATTACGGAACGGAGCCTTGCAATATGTTAGAAAAAATAATTTATATGAGATAGATATGTTTTTTTCAGTTACATGTTAACATGTTATGAGACCTGAATTCCCTACAACATTTTTATGTTTCCTTATCGAGTATATCATAAATTGGAAAACTACTCTTTTTGAACTAGATACCTAAATGACCTTCTAATCATACTTATGAACTGGGTATGGGTTGAAACGAACTCAACCTAAGTCCAACGGATTGCAGAAATTTGAGGTGATGTAAGATATACATCCAAGAAGAGTGTTTTAAACTAAAACATGTATTATGTAATTGAGTGCACACATATACGAGAAGTGCCCAATGAGTGTTGGACACGGAACACATATACGAGAAGTGTTAGGCATGGATAAGGGAGCCCAAAAGAGGAGTCCGTAATAGATACAACCACAACAAATCTAGTGCAGGCACAAGCACTGTACCAAATCAAAACGCTTGTCCTTGCTCTACATTGGGTCTGGTAGGGAAATGCCTCACTATATCAAATCAAAATGCTTGTCCTTGCTACGTTGGGTCTGCTAGGGAAATGCCTCACTATATACATATATGTATACACATGTGTATACATGTATACACATATATGTAGACGTATATGTATATGTATATGTATATGTATATACATACACATGAGAAAACATGACACAACAGAATGAGCCTCATAAGATAGGAATAAACTGAAACCTTAGATGTGAAGCCATAGCTAAAACCACATCTCACAAACGTATTATACTTTGGGCTAATATAAAGGCATAAGAGAAGGGTGACTTACGCTGAAAGATAAGCATCCAGGATGGAACCAAGTTTTTTCCCGAACCCTGACACTGGGCCAGATCGAATAGCTCCCTCCAGCTCCAACCAAGCCTAAAGACAAACATCGTTCAGTATGAACGCTGCTTTTTGCTGAAGAATGAAATGGTGTACATGCATGATTACCTCATCAGAGGTCAAATGTCTTAGTTTTTCGTTTGCAATCTCTTCACAGCGAACAGTTGCAACCATTACCTATACGATTGAAAGAAAAAAGTGAGAAGGAAAAAACGAATGTCGACTGTTAGCAACTAGTACATTTATATACCTGGTGAGCAGGAATATCAAGATCCTTATTTTCCCTTATAACCTTCCAAATCTGTTGTGCACTGAAAGAAAATCCTGAAGCAGGAATAACACCTCGTCTATCACCAGCAAGACCTCCAGGAGCTATTGAATTGAGAAAACGCTGCCTCAGTTGAGCAACCTGCATAAGAATGAAAATGTGAAAACCATAATAGCGACTAAGATTAGCTTAGGATGAGAAACAATGCACCAGCATACTGAGATGACAAACATACAAAGAATTAGTTCAGGGTTCCAATGGCCCCAAATTTGGCCCTCAACATGGTGTTTAAGTAGGCATCGGCTCCTGAATAATATGATCAAGGGATAAGAAGGTGTCATACGAGAGTAGGTCTAGGTTGGGTAGAGTAAATTTAGGAACACTTCAGAAAATGCTAAAGCAGCTGGTTGTTAATAAAGTTAATGTACTTGATTTGCCGAAATCGAAGTTTTAAATGGAGACTTTATTATCATCCTCTGCTGATGTTGTGGATATACAAAATCTACAAAATACTAAATAAGACAGCAAAAATGAACTTAAATTAGCAGGAAAATGCATAGCAGAATTTAGCTCTCCGAGAGAAATGTGGAAAGAGAGAAGAGAGAAATACTTAAATATGTTAGCTAATGCACTTTCCCCTTACCTGCTTCTTAAATAACTCTTCTTTCTCTTCATAGCTGGCCAAAGCAGTGACCTCAACCTGAAAGCCCAACACTAGTAACTCAGAATAGACACACGCCAAAGCATCTTCTGGTACATAAAACCACTTACATTAAAAAATTCACTCAATGCAGTGTCCTTGTAGGCCTGGGGCTTTGAAACAGTATCCCAAATCTGCAGAAAAGCAACAAGCGTCTGACACTTAAATAAAGGAAAAGAAAATGCATGTGGCAAATAAAATGTTACTAAATTACCTTCTGTACATCCTCCCTTAAAATAGGTTCTAAGCGTTCAAATGGAGTCTACAGAAATGATATTCAAAATGAAAAAGACATAAGAATCAAATGTTATAGAAGCAGAAATAAAGAAATATTTTTATTCAAAATCTTGAAGCATTAAAGAAGTGAACCTTTGTTTTGTCACGAACAACAAATAGCAATGTCGTTTTCTGAGAACTGAATAATCGCATCATGACCTGAAGAAAAAAAAAGTGAAGAAGATACCCAGGATTTTGATGAATTCCAAGAGAGTCAGAAAAACAAAACACCTGAAATACTGTTTTCAGAAGTGGCCTGTTAGCAGCCTGCTCCCGGCCAATGTCATGGCACCACCTGGACAAACGCAATTGTAATATATAATAACAGGAGGAATACGCATATCCCAGAAGAATCGTGACAAGTGCACTAATTTTTTAAGGCAAAGCACTGCTCTTCGTGGCAACTACTAGATACTAAGAGAGTAGAAATAGATAAAGAAGCAGTCATCCACTCACATGTTGATTAGAACAATGTCTGATATTGCCAGAGCAAAAAGAGAACTTTGCTTCTCAAATGCTGTGTCATCCTGACAAAAACAAAATAATTACTGCTCATAAAAGCTAGCTCAGGCCAGTGTTACAGAATGATTTTGAGATCAACATGAATGTAAATCACTTGAATTAATGTGAAAGTACCTCGTACTATTATCCAGTATAACTGATTTTACAGATTCCTAAGGCTTCCTTGAGATTATCGCTTAGTTCTCATGATAATTTCCCCAGAAACAACAATATATTCCTCCCAATCAAAGAATACTACATAACAAACCACTCGATTCTCCCTTGAGATTTATTAACATATATGAAATGAGATAATCCCCTAGAATCAACTCATAAATGGACAGAAAACCTCAAACACCAAGAACACAAAATTCCAAACATTCATTATTGGGTTTTCTTTTATGCTTTTCTTTTTCTTTTACCTTTTACCTGAGAGATCAGATCGGATCTACAGAGAATCTGATCTCAAGTGAGGCGGCAATGGCAATGGCAATATGGCAACAACTACGTCATGGCAGCAGCTCTTTCAGGCTAAGATCAAGGCAGCTTCTTTTGTGGCAAAGTCGGGGAGAATTCATCAACAAGATGTTGGAGCACCAACTGTGAGGTGGAGACAAAATTGGGGAAGCAGAACTGAGGCACAAATATCATCTTGAAGTCAGGGTAAATTTGAGGTCTGGCCATGTGATGATAAGTTCATCATGGCATTGAGACTACGAGGTTGTCAGAGTGGCGTTGGGAGGCATAACCCCAGATGGTGGCAAGATATTTAACCGCAGGCTGTGGTTTTGATGGTCGAGTCTATGCTGAGGTATTTAGGCACAAAGCAAGCTCCTTTTTAAGGATAATTATTTTAACTTGAACTAGGATTTGAAAATCATGAATTACTGTGATCTGATAGCAAGACACAAAAGTTATGAAGAATTAAGAGAAGACAAAATCCGTGCTAGGGTCTTATTTATGATTTATAACTTTGCACTTTAAATAAAAGATCTTACTCATATATTATGTAACAGGTCTATTAAGCTTATTGGACTTACTCAATGGCATTTATTTGACCAAATGTGCAGGGGGGGAAAACTGCACTAATATGAGTGTATGCATCGTGTACAATAGGTATCTTTATATTATGCAGACTTGATTCAAATTATAAAATGAAGAGAAGTTCTTCCCCATTTGATTATCCCTTATGCTAAGTCAACAATATGAGATCCGATTGAAGGTGTGAAATCTTATCCAGACCAGTTACTAATTCTTCCTCTTACTCTCTTTCCTAAATTCATTTCAGATCTTCCTCAAAATCAGTCTTCAACCACACCTGAACCGTATCTCCTTCTGTTTCCTTAAGAGCCTAAATGGCCTAAGCTCCTTTCCTAGCAACTAATCCTGCTCTCATCTATCTATTATTTTCCTGGCCCTCGTGAGGCATTTACAAAGAGAATCAATACCTCCAAACTACACTATTATATGCCAGAAAACCTCAAAAGCAATGGTTATGTATCAAATATCAGATACCAGATCCATTAGTCACAAGAGAAAATTTGCACCAGCTGCCTGAACTTGGGAAAGAAGAGGGAAAAGGGAAAAAAAAGAAAAAGGAAAGAGAATTCTAGAGACTACATCTGCAAGAAATATGACAGACAGTAAAGACCTCGAGGAAGGATGAACTAAATCAACAAGGGACAGCCGACTGTTTCGTTCATGGTAAATTGTACCCGCAATTGCAATGACAATTTGCAAAGTTAGCGAAATTGCAGGTGTTCATTTCACTGCTATTGCTGTCTTCTTACCAAAGCAGTTGTGAAAATGAGCCACTTTTTGCAAAATGAGACAATAGACTAGACCAGAAGTCAACTTTACAAAAAGCAACTTCATTTTTTCAATGACAATTACCAAAAGGCTGTCACTGCAGCAAAGCAAACAGGTAAAACTGCAAATATAACCTTTTGCAAATTGTCATTGCAATTGCAGTTACAACTTTTCATAAACCAAACAATTCCTAAATCAAAAACCAATGTGGAAGAAACATAATACTGTTGCGCAACTTGGAAACAATACAGGTCAATGGATTTTTGGTCTTGACGTAAACTAAGTGCATATTCATTTACCTCAAAGAAAAAATGTTAGCTTTGTATATAGTTCGTTAACTAGCATTTTAATTGCAATAATTTCAGTAAAAAGTATTCTATATTAGTTTTTTTCAATTAAAAGATTAGTCTATCAAAATATGATATTTCATTAATTATGGAATTTCCCTTCAGATTTATCTGCACAAGAAGTATATATGCGAATCTCATAAAATGCAATGAATCTCCAAATTAAACCAATGATCAAGAAACTGTAGCAGACAGATTGAAATGTTACAGTAGAAATATGTTTACAAAAATAAAACTACAAGCACGCACCTCCCCTCTTTCTCTCCCATCAGTACCCTCTAAATCCATGACAATTGTGCAAGGCTCGATTCCCCGAGCTTTTGCAATCCAGATGCCTTTAGTGGTTTGGTTCCTGAAATGCGACAGGGATCACTATATATGCATCGCAAGTCTCGGATACATACAAACACCGATAGAACAGAAGATTTAAAGAGATACCTTCCCTTTAAGGCATCCATCTCTCTAAAGTTGGTCCCGAAAAGATGGTTCAGCAAGGTGCTTTTTCCTGCTCAATACAAGGGAAATTGCAGATAGTGAATGCATACATCTCCCTAGTAGTTCATCTTATGTTTCCAAATAATTATAATTTCATCAAGCATCAGTCTAGACAGAAAACCAAAGTTAAAAAGGCTAGCCATTATTAGCATAGAATAATTAAACCTTGTCAGTCCTGAGAGCATGCACTAATCATCATTATCCAACCTTTTTTTTCAAAACAGGGTTGGCTTAAGCACAAGGAAAATGACAAGATTAAGAAGTGTTTGGGGAGCTTATTTCTGGTCAAAGTAGCTCATAAGCTAGGTTTTCAAGATATACATACTTGGTGACATCTCAAATAATCTAGCTTTTAAGACCCGCTTAAAAAAGTTGGGTTTTCCTGACTTCTAAAAAACTAGCTGATAAGCACATTTAAATAAGCAAGTTTCGACCAAGCAAATTACCGTTCTATCCATACAACTTTTATAAAAAATTTATCATAAAAGCCAAAAGCCACCAAAAGCCAATTTAGCTTATAAGCTTTAAAAAAATAAGCCGTCCCTGTCACCCTCTAAAGCCTGATGGCAATCCTGTTAAAGAGGAAATAAGTTGGGTAATGCCTAGGTGAAAGGGTCTCTATTTTCAACAAAGGGAACCAAGTTTGTGGATATCATCTGGTGTTAAATTGTTAATATAACTTCCTTTAGCTTATTAAATCTTCCTAACATTTGTCTTTCTTTACGTCATGCACGTCAAGTAGAGAGAGAAGGTTATAACTAACATTGTTGAGAATGATTGATCTGCCACAATAGCATATCATTTTTATAAATATCAGAAACATGCTAAATGAGATAATATTTAAGATGTCAAAAAAGAAGAAGATCAGCATCATGGTATTCCACTTCCAACAAAGCAATCTTAAACATATTTTACTTAGTTAGAGAACAGTATCCTTCCAGAAATATAGAACTCTCATACTAGACAAAAACAATAGTATCCATTAAACAAAAAATGAAGATATACAATCCATATTGATATATCATTACAAACAAATCATTGAGTGTACAAAAGTTCCAGTAGAATTCTAAGTTACAAGATCCAGAATGAAATCAAACTCGCTCCCTGTGAACACTAATTCAATCACAACGAGGTCATGAGACACTAAACAGCAGATGCCTCAAATCGACACTATTCCACCATTATGAAAAGAGTAAATATGACAAAACACCCTGAACTTTGGGTGGTTTACCAAACCACCGGACTCTGGAAAATTTTCACAAACAAGTAAAGTGGTAGGAAATATTACCAAAATACCTTCTTTTCTTTTCAAAAATTAACCCCCTCTCTCAATTTCAGCAAAGGGTGTCTAGTAACCTGAATTTGGGGGTGAGCCATGTCGAATCCCCAACAAGCCACACAATATCACTAACTCTATAACCACTCAAATAAAGTATCCTTTTCCAACAAACCCCTCTATTTGTCAGCAAAAAGTGTTCAGTAGATCTGAATTTTTGAGTGAATCGCATAATATCCTACCTTGGGAAATTCCACTATGCTATGGGGAGTTCCAGAACGCCTTCCTCATTGCCCCTAGAAGAGTTTCAGAACCGAAGTTAAGAGGTAAACCAAAAATGATTAAAAAATACCCTTTAAAAAAAACCCTCTCTCAGTCTCAGTAAAGAGTGCTCACTAAATTTAATTTTTGTTGGCTATGTTATGGGAGAAAAGGCAATTTTGCCTCCTATGAATAGTCCCACATGGACTAGTGTTATGAATAGTAAGAGGTTTAAATTGCTTCTCCCCTCATTGGGCTTTGAGGATCCCTAAGAAGGAGGTGTTTTGGGCTTTGTATTGTTTGGGCTTTGCATAACACACGCGCGTGCGCCTTGCCTCGCCACGCCTCACGGCGCGCCACACTGCACCGCACGCGCACGCGTTTTTTGTTTTTCAAATTTTATTTTTACATGTTTTAATCGTTTCCTTTTGACCCGGAAATTCGTAACGGCTAGTTCGTGCGCACGTGCGTAACGGTTGCACGAATTTTGCGTAATGGATGCGTGAATTCAGCAGGGGTTACGTTACCGAAATCCTATATATATCGCTTTACTCAGCTCGAGGAAAACACAGAATTACAAAGCTCTTCCCTCTCTATTTTACAAAAAAAATTGTTCTCTAGTATTGTTTTATTTCGAGCAACCTCCTTCATCTGAGCAGAAGGTCTGTACTCTCGCCTATGTTCAAAGGTCGACTGATTCCGGGGGTTTTATCGCTAGAGAAGAGGGGATCATCTGCGTCAAGGCGATAGGCGGGTCCTTAATCTTTTAGGACTGTGTTTACACGACACGACTGCTCCCGATCAGGCCAGACTTTCTTATTTCTTTTAATTTTTGAATTTTGCATGCTATAACTATAACTTTATTTTAATTTTTATCTAACAATCTAAAAGATTAAGGATTATAGCTATTATTTTAAAATTCAGAAAAAAATAATATTAGAAGTTACTGTACATTATAAGTTATTGTTCACTCGAAAAAAATTATAGTTACTATTTATTAAAAAATTTAATTTTACTGCTCATAAATTAATAAAAAACAATTATTCTTGCTATCTCCTATTTTAGAATCATATTTATATATACTTTGTTCATTTCTTTTATAGGTCATAAATAATTTTGCATCAAACTCATCCTTTAAAGTCATAATCTCCAAAATAACTAATCGAGTGGTATTGACAAAACCCTTTCACTTTCTCAGATTTCAAATACCTAGACTAGTTAGCTTGAATCAAACTTATGGCTAACCCTAACCATTCCAAGAGAGTCAAACCTGAGAAGTTCACCAGTGTTAACTATAAACGGTGGGCTAATCAGATGAGATACTGGCTCACCACCCTAGGCCTATTATCTGCTATAAACACTCTTGATTCTTCTTCTAGTGCTTCTCAACCCTTAAGACTCCCGATCCTGAACAACCTACTCCTTCCACTTCTGCTTCTGATGCTAGTTCCTTCTCTAGTCATATGAAACCAAAAGAAATAAACTATCATTGTTACCATAGAATTCTTAGTGCACTTGCGGACAATATTTATGACATATATCATGAGTTCAGAAGTGCTAAAGATCTATGAAATGCTCTTGAGACAGAATATGGCTATGATGCCAGAATTCTGCGTTTCACCTCATCTTCCTTCAATAAGTCCATGATGGTTGATGACAAACCCATAAATGAACAAATTCATGAATTCTAAGATTTCCTTCGTCACCTCCAAAGGGAAACTTCTTTACTGATGACTTTAAAGTTTCATGTTTGATTGATAAACTCTCTCCCTCCTGATTTAGATTTGCTGGAGATCGCCGACACAAGCAAGGAGATCTAACCTTAACTGAAGCCCTCAAGGCTATTCCTATTGAAGACCAGCATAGGTAAAATTCCAAAGCCAAGACTAAAATAAAAATTAAAGTGAACTTGGTAGAGGATAAGCCTAAATCTAAGAATTTCAAACCTAAAAAGAAGAAATTCAAGAAAAACCAACAATTCTTCAACAAATCCAAATCCAATCTCTATCCTTCCAGTCATAAGTCTGATAAAAAAGTTCTGCTGTCTGTGGTAGAACCAACCATCTGGCTCTAAACTGTTTCTATCAGAAGAAGGAACCGACCAAACCTGCTCCAAAAGGAAATGGATCTAACAAAATTAATATGATTGAAGAAAATCCAAATTCCTACAGGTTAGCTTCTTCATCCTATATTGTAAATTCTCTTACTTCTTCCACTGATTGGTATTTGGATTCCGGAGCTAATATTCACGTTGGCAATGATCGCTCTTGGTTTTTAACTTACCGTGAATCACATGGAAGAAGCATAAGCTTAGCAGATGACTCCACTAAACAAATAATGGGAAGTGGATGCATAAAGCTCACCATGACCTCTAGGAAAGCTCTAAATCTGCAAGGCGTTCATCATGTTCCTTCTCTCCGCCGTAACCTGATTAGTGAATCTCTTCTTCTTAGAACTGGATATAGGATTATAAAAGAATCTAATAAATTTTTTATTACAAAGAACAATGTATTTATAGGAAAAGGTTTTACTTGTAATGGTCTTTTCAAGCTCAATGTAATCAATTCCAGCTCTAATAAAATTCCTGAGTCTTTTGTTGCACAAATTGTTGAGTCTTGTGATGTTTGACATGGACGACTTGGACATGTCAATTTCCAAACCTTGCAAAGAATGAATAAATTGAACTTTATTCCTAAATCTTCTTATGATCCCTCATGTAAATGTGAGATTTGTATTCAAGGGAAACACACTAAAAAACCCTTCAAGTCTATAACTAGAAACTCCAAACCTCTCGAATTTAATTCATAGTGATGTGTGTGACTCGAATCGAGTTCTCACCCGAGGGGATAGGAGATATTTTGTACTTTTATAGACGATCACTCCAGATATTATTACACCTATCTTCTCAAAACTAAAGATGAAGTTTTAGATAGATTTAAGGTGTATAAAGCTGAATCTGAAAACTAACTTGACAGAAAGATCAATATTTTAAGATCTGGTCGTGGGGGGCGTATACCTCAAATGATATGACTGAATATGTTGGATATTTTTTAGAAAAAGTCAAATTTCCTTCAACTAATCCTCTAAAATCTCTCAACTAACCCCACATTTTTATCTCTCAACTAACTCCATCTTTTTCTCTCTCACATTTGACTGTTTCTCATCACTATAATATAAAACCCACAAACTTCATCCCTTAATAACTTCACTCCTAAAAACTCTCTGCTCACGTACAGAAGAAAGAGAGGGAAAGATGCTTTTGGGAATGGAAAGAAGAAATGAAGAAAAGAAAAATAATAAAGAGAGATAATTATCACGGGAAATTCCTTAGCTATTATTTTGTTTATTATTATTATTTTAGGCATCCTTCTTCGTCTGAGCAGAAGCTCTGTGCTCTCGTCCAAGTACGGAGGCCGACCGTTTCCGGGGGCTTTTACCGCTAGGGGGGAGGGAACCATTTACGTCAGGACGATAGGCAGGTTCTCAATCTTCTAGGACAGTGATTACACGACTGCTCTCGTCAGGCCTAATTTTTCTTATCTCTAAATTATTTAATTCGGATTTTATTTTATGCTATAATCTTGATTTACAGATAATTTCCAACAATCTAGAAGATTGAGTTATTTTATAGCTGTAAATTTAAAATCTGAAATTAATTTGCTTTTAATTATTATATTTTGCTACTAATTCGAGAAAAAAAATTAAAAATAAAATAGTTACTGTTCACCAAAACTCTGTGTTTATTGTTCATATAAAAAACTACAGCTTCTTGATTATTTTCTTGTTTATTTGTTAATTAACATTTCATATCAGTTGCTGTAAAAAAAAAGAAGTTACTGTTCATCAGATAATTTTACTGATTTGGAAAAAGAATTATTTTATTACTGTTCATTTAATTCTATTACTACTGTTCATTGGATTGATTAGTCAATTAATTAGCTGTTGTTGATTAAAACACGGGAAAAGAGTTTTATTAAAAACATTACTGTTCATTTTATTGAAAAACTATTCATTTTTAAAAAATAGTTACTGTTCATTATTAAAAATAAATAAATTTTGCAGTTAATGTTTCTGTTAATTTAATTAATTGCCAATTACTTTTAACAGTTAATTACTTTTAACTTATAGTTAATAGTTAATAAGAAGATGCATGTTGCATCGTGTATTGCTTAATGTTAAATGATGTTGATCAATATCTGACCGAACAAATTAAGAGGTGCATTTTTTTTAAATTCTATTTTATATGGTGAAATATAACTTAAATCTTCAAATGTAAAGATTCTCTCTTTTATTGCATTATGATGGATATTCATATGTCATATTATATCACTTGCATTTGTTACATAATTAATTACAAGTTTTATGCTAGAATGCACTTATAAAAGCACGTGTAAAAATTTGATATGTTTAAGAGGTGGTATTAGAAAATGACCACGTAAATTTGCAAAGCCTCTCTTGTAGGCAACCAATGTACCTTTGGAAGGTCTTTTTGTAGGCAACCAATTTAAATTTGGAAGGTCTCTTTTGTAGGCAACCAATTTAAATTTGGAAGGTTTCCTTTGTATGCAACTAATTTGCAACCTCTTATAATAGGAGAATTTTAAAAAACTATGCATATGAAGTATGAAATATACTTTAAGACATGAAACCCTATTATAAGATTCTCTTGAATACTTTGCATGTAACTATTAGTAATTTCATTCATGTATGTGCATATGCATGCATGTGAAGATATAACTACAATAATTTAGTTTCACATCCTATCATTTTAATAGTGACTACAAAGAATCAATTTTATAGCTCTTCTTTTGACTACATGTATAATACTTTCTCTTGAGATTTCAGGAAATGATTAGATGAATCAATGTCGTGGAAAATCAAATCAAGAGGTATATCTTATAACTTCTTTCTATATGATAAATAAAAGTTATATTGAAATTAGTCCATCAAATAATTAAAAATTGCTATTATGTTCCCTTATCCTTATCCTTATAAGTTGTTTCAAATTAATCCCTCCTCTTGCTACTTGTACTCTTGTCTGAAGAGACTAATTTTAAAATAACTTAATAAGAAGGGGACCTAATGTCAATTTCAAACAATATAAAGGACTAATTATAAAATAACTTAAGAACTTGATATATATATATATACAACGCCTACTATGCAAAGTTGTGATTCTAGACTTTATAAAGTCTTAGAAGAATTTTAATGATCCATTGACTAAAGGTCTATCCAGAAGTATAGTTCTGGATTCATCGAGGGAGTTAGGGTTAAGCCCATAGATGAGGTCACTGACAGCGGTAACCCAACCTTTATTTAAAGACGTAATCCCAATGTTGGTTCAATGTGGTAGAAACAAGTTGGATAAGTGACAATCGTGTGGAGCATCGACCTAGATATATTTATATATCGTTATGTAGCATCTGCTACTACCCCTTCTCTATGGTAACAATGCTCTTATGATACAGCTGGTTAGGCTGGGTTTTACTCTTATTCTTAATAAGTTTAATGTGTGTATTATGGGGGTATTAAATAACCAGCTATAGTATCCTTTGAGGACTTACCTACGTGAGAAGAACCGTGATGACCACGGTTAGAGGAGCTGGGTTAACCCCTAGAAACTCTCATAAGTCGGTTATTGTGAGCATAGCCTTTAACGCTCAACCCGTTTTGCTCATTAGATGAAGACGTATTGTGTGTGTTTTTATCAATACTTGATTCAATGGGCCTAATTTAAGGTCTAGTCCATTATGTCCCTCAGGTGGCGATGAACTCACTAAGGAAAGGTTCAAAACCGAAAGCTACCTCTCCCGAATTCACGATACGAAAGGTTGCCCAACCTATATTTATTTTGTGATTTATTGATTTATTTATTGATTTTTTGTTTTCAGTCAAATATTGCCTTTTGGGGGAGGTTGTTTGATATTTTTTAGAAAAAGTCAAATTGCCTTCAACTATTCCTCTAAAATCTCTCAACTAACCCCACATTTTTATCTCTCAACTAACCCCATCTTTTTTCTCACTCACGTTTGACTATTTCTCATCACCATAATATAAAACCCACACACTTCATCCCTTAATAACTTCACTCCTAAAAACTCTCTGCTCACGTCCAGAAGAAAGAGAGGGAAAGGTGCTTTTGGGAATGGAGAGAAGAAATGAAGAAAAGAAAAATAATAAAGAGAGATAATTATCACGGGAAATTCCTTAGCTATTATTTTGTTCATTATTATTATTTTGGGCATCCTTCTTCGTCTGAGCAGAAGCTATGTGCTCTCGCCCGAGTACGGAGACCGGCCGTTTCTGGAGGTTTTTATTGCTATGGGGAGAGAACCATTTACGTTAGGACGATAGGCGGGTTCTCAATCTTCTAGGGCAGTGATTACACGACTGCTCCCGCCAAGCTTGATTTTTCTTATCTCTTACTTATTTAATTCGGATTTTATTTTATGCTATAATCTTGATTTATAGATAATTTCCAGCAGAATATTGCCAAGAACACGGTATTATTCATGAGGAAACTATTTCCTATACACCACAGTCTATCAAGATAGCTGAACAAAAAAACAGAACCCTCATGAACATGATAAACTGTATGTTACTCAGTTCAGGAGTACCTAAAAATCTCTAGGGTGAAGCTCTTCTTTCTGCCTGCTTCATTCTTAATAGGATTCCACACAAATCTTCCAATATAACTCCTTACGAATATTGAAAGGGGAGAACTCCTAGGTTGAACTTCTTTCGGGTTTGGGGTTGCTTAGCTAAGGTAGTTATTCCTGAACCTAAAAAAAGGAAAATTGGTTCTAAGACTGTTGATGCAGTTTTTATTGGATATGCACTAGATAGCAATGTTAACAAATTTCTAGTCATTAACTCTGAAATCAGTGACATCAAACAACACTATCATTGAAACAAGAGATGCAGTCTACTTTGAAAATATCTTTCCTTTTAAATCCAAAATCTCAGAAAATCCAATATCATCTCTTCCTTCTGATCAATCATCTTCTAGTTCTTCTCAGCCTCTTGATATTGAACCTCGAAGAAGTAAAAAATGTAGAATTCAAAAGAATTTTGTAGAAGATTTCTTTATTTTTCTTGTTGAAGGTGAGCCAAGCTCCTTTAAGGAAGCAATGGATTCACCTGAATCTCCTTTCTGAAAGAAAAGCATTGATAATAAAATAAAATCTATCATGAAAGATCATACTTGGATACTCACCGACTTACCTCCAAGTTGTAAACTTGTTGGTTGTAAGTGGATATTCAAGAAGAAACTTAGAGCTGATGGTTTCATTGATAAATATAAAGCTAGATTAGTAACTAAAGGCTATACTCAGCTAAAAGATATCGATTACTCTGATACATATTCTCTTGTAGCCTGAATCTCAACTATCCGAGTATTATTAGTTTTTGTTGTTATTCATAAACTGACCATACATCAGATGGATATCAAAACTATTTTTCTGAATGGTGATTTAGATAAAGAAATCTATATGTACCAACCTGAAGATTTTATTGCCAAAGGTCAGGAAAATAAAATCTACAAACTTGTTAAATCTCTAAATGGTCTAAAACAAGCTCCTAAACAATGACACCAGAAATTTGACAGAGTCATTGCACAATATGGCTTCACTGTGAATGAACACGATAAGTGTGTTTATTCTAAAGTGATAAATAATGACTATATCATCATTTGTCTCTATGTTGATATATTTTTCTTTAGAACAACCCTTGAAGAAATCTTAAAAGTTAAGGATTATCTCTCCAAGAACTTTGACATGAAAGACTTAGATAGTTAGATCTTGTTGACATGATACTTGAAATGAAAATCACTAAAGACACTAGAGGGATATTTTTGCTGTTATTCATAAACTGACCATACATCAGATGGATATCAAAACTGTTTTTCTGAATGGTGATTTAGATAAAGAAATCTATATGTACCAACCTGAAGATTTTATTGCCAAAGGTCAGGAAAATAAAATCTACAAACTTGTTAAATCTCTAAATGGTCTAAAACAAGCTCCTAAACAATGACACCAGAAATTTGACAGAGTCATTGCACAATATGGCTTTACTGTGAATGAACACGATAAGTGTGTTTATTCTAAAGTGATAAATAATGACTATATCATCATTTGTCTCTATGTTGATATATTTTTCTTTAGAACAACCCTTGAAGAAATCTTAAAAGTTAAGGATTATCTCTCCAAGAACTTTGACATGAAAGACTTAGATAGTTAGAACTTGTCGACATGATACTTGAAATGAAAATCACTAAAGACACTAGAGGGATATTTTTGAGTCTTTCTCATAGTATTGAAAAAATGTTGATCAAATTCAATTTCCATGACTCTAAACATGTCTCTACACCTTATGACTCTTCTATATCTTTGGTGAAGAATGAAGGTGAATCTGTCTCCCAGCTGAAGTATTCTCAGCTGATTGGATCTTTCCTATACATATCCAACCGAATTAGACCCGATATAGCTTATGTTGTAGGAAGACTGAACTGGTATACCAACAACCCTAGCAAAGATCACTGGATTTCCTTAGAGAGAATATTCAAATACTTAAAATGCACAGTTAACTATTGTTTGACTTACACTGGATACCCTGATGCTATAGAAAGGTAGAGTGACGCTAACTGGGTCACAGATTCTAACAGTACAAAGTCTACATCTGAATATGTATTTCTTTTTTGTGGTGCAGCTGTATCTTGGAAATTCTGTAAGCAAACAGTAATTGTCAGGAGCAGTATGGAGTCTGAATTGATTACTCTTGATACTACTTACACAGAAACAGAATGGTTAAAAGATCTCTCTGAACTTCCTTTGGTCCCTAAACCCTCTCCTCTAATTTCCATTTATTTTGATTCTAGATCCACCATAGAGCTTCTAAAGCAAGTACATGTAAATAAAAAATTTAACAGGCATATTCAAATAAGATATAACTCTGTATAACACCTGCTAGGCAAAGTTGTTATTCTATACTTTGTAAAGTCTGAGAAGAATCTTGCTAACCCTTTGACTAAGGGTTTATCCAGGAGTATAGTTCTGGATTCATCGAGGGGGATGGGGCTAAGCCATAAGTGAGGTTACTGACAGCGGGAACCTAACCTTTATTTAGAGACGCGGTCCTAATATAAGTTTAATGTGATAGAAACAAGCTGGACTGGTGACACTCGTGTAGAGCATCGACCTAGATATATTCATATATCATTATGGTAGCATCAGCTACTACCCCTTCTCTATGGTGACGATATTCTTATGATACAGCTGGTTAGGCTGAGTTTTACTCTTAATAAGTCCAACGCGTGTATTACAAAGAATATAATATCTAGCTGTAATACCCTTGAAAGACTTACCTACGTGAGAGGAACCGTGATGATCGCGGGTGGGAGGGCTGGGCTAATCCCTAGAAACTCTCATGAGTCAGTTATTGTGAACATGGCCTTTAACGTTCAACCCGCTTTGCTCAATAGATAAATACGTATTGTGTGTGTTTTCGTCAATACCTGGTACAAGGGGCCTAATTTAAGGTCTAGTCCATTATGTCTCTCAAGTTGCGATGAACTCACTAAGGAAAGGTTCAAATCCGAAAGCTACTTCTCCCGAATTCACGATTCGAAAGGTTGCTCAACATATATATATTGTGATTTATTAATTTATTTATTAATTTTTAAGTTTTCAGTCAAACATTACCTTTTGGGGGGGGACGGTTGACTATGTTGTGGGAGAAAAGGCAATTTTGCCTCTTATAAATAGTCACACATGGACTAGTGTTATGAATATTAAAGAGTTTAAATTGCTTCTCCCCTCATTGGGCTTTGAGGATCCCTAAGAAAGGGGTGTTTTGGGCTTTGTATTATTTGGATTTTGCATAACACACGCGCGCGCCTCGCCACGCCACAACGCCCGCCACGTCACGCCGCAAGCGCATGCGTTTCTTGTTTTCCAAACTTTATTTTTACACGTTTTACTCGTTTCTTTTTAACCCAGAAATTCGTAAAGGCTACTTCGTGCACACGTGCATAATGGTTGCACGAATTTTGCGTAATGGATGCATGAGTTCAACGGGGGTTACGTTACCGAAACCCTATATATATATCTCCTTACTCAGCTCGAGGAAAACACAGAATTACAAAGCTCTTCTCTCTCTGTTTTCCAAAAGAAATTATTCTCTCGTATTGTTTTATTTCGAGCAACCTCTATCTGAGCAGAAGCTCTGTGCTCTCGTCTAAGTTCAGAGGTCGTCCGATTCCGAGGGGTTTTACCACTAGAGGAAAGGGGATCATCTGCGTCAGGACGATAAACAGGTCCTTAATCTTTTAGGGTAGTGTTTACACGACTGCTCCCGATCAGCTCCCGATCAGGCCAAACTTTCTTATTTCTTTTATTTCGGATTTTGCATGCTATAACTATAACTTTATTTTGATTTTTATATAACAAATATTGAGGTCAACCACTATACCAATTTAGGAGGTTTTCTCTAATTTCCAAAGCTCAAAGGGGTTTTGTGCAACTCATCCTACAGTTCAAGGGGTTTTGTCAAATTTACCTTTATGAAAGGAAACCTTCAAGAAAAAAAGTATCATCCACTCTTCGAACGTTGAAGACGCCACCGCAGTCAATCAACCGCGTCAATAACACTCGTCCTCTCCATTAAATCACCTTCCGCAACTTCTACGTTTTTAGAGGTATAGAAGACACTTGACAGGGATAATTTCAGAGAGTCCAGGCGTTTTCCCTAACTTTCATGGTTCCGAAGTGTTTCCTGCAACTTACTACAAAGTTCAAGGGGTTTTGTGGGAAAAAAAATAGTACCTTCAAGAAACGAGAAAGAATTGAAGAAAGGAAGAAGCATCACATAACACACGAACACCCCTTTCTAGGGTTCTAGAGTTCTCCTCTAATTCTCAAATTTTCTGAAGGTTTTGTCAAAATGTACACTTACAGGGGGGGAAAGTAACTTTCGAGAAACAAGAACGGCTAAATATTCTCACCACTGCTCTGAGGCCCCATGATCGAGACGACGGCGTAGTTGATCCCGTAGTCGGCGAGCCTCGCCACCTTTAGGAAGCTCTCGAGCCCTTAAACGTTGAAGACGCCATTGCAATCGATCAACTGAGTGGAGTCGTACTCGTCTTTAGCCATTAAAGTTCCTCTTTTTCCTCAAATTTCTTGGGTTTTTGGAGTTTTGATTGAAATCAATTGGAATTTGGGTCGGAGAAGGAATTTTTTTTTTTTTTTTTTTTATTGAAGAAAAATTAGAAGGTGTTGGCTAGTCGTCAGCCGTTGGATTTGGTGGGCCCAAAATTCTTAAGGCTTAGATTCTTGATTGTGTGGGGGAGGGAAGGGATAACTTCAAAAGAGAGATCGAATTGATGCGCAAGCATTCCAGAATTGAATATTGCGCTAATTCCACATAACCCCCTGAACTTTAGTGAGTTTCTCACTAATCCTTCTGAATTTTATTTTACCTCACACAATCTTCTCGACTTCCGGGTTTACATTTTCCTGTTGGAACCACCTGTCTTAAATTTGTAAACAACTAGGGGAAAATCTCTAATGTTTTGTCATTTATTATTTATTATTGGCGACATACTCTATTCCGTATGAAGTTTGAATGTTTTTCTTCCAGGGCCTGTTTGTTTCGCAAAAAATTGCAGAAAGTGGGGGAAAGAAAATGAATTTTGATGTTTTTCTCTACTTTTTTATGTTTGGTTCGTCAAAATTCGGAAAACAAGTGAGGGAGAAAATGAGTTGTCACCATATTATTGGATGAGATGGGTAATTTTTTATGTTTTCCTCCACTTTCTTTATTTTTTGTTCTTTTTTTTGTTTGGTTCATTCTTGAAACTAAGAAAATAAATGAGAGAAAATGAGTTGTTATTATATTATTGGATGATGTGACCCATACTTAGGAAAATCAATTTCCTTATTTTTTTTTGGAGGAAATGGATGAAAGGAAATTTTAATGAGATGTGATGAGTTGTCACCATATTATTGGATGATGTGAGTAATTTTTAAAGATAGTAGAAAATAAAGGAAAGTTGGGTGAGGTGAGTTAGATGAGTTGATTGATGTGGCTTATTTTCTTGTGTTTAGTTTATTTTTAAAAGTAAGAAATAAGATGTGATGGGAAGAGTTGTCATAATATTATTGGGGGAAAGTGGAGAAAGTGAAGGAAATTGAGTTAAAGAAAGTGGGAGAAAGTGAAAAAGTGAAGGAAAGTGAGTTTTGGATTCTTGGGGAAACGAAGCAAACAGGCCACTAAAGGAAACTTTATTTAGTTGCAGATTACATGTATGGGGAGTCCGATAAGAAAATTCTCTTCCCTAAATTTAAATCATCAATATTTTAATTTTGTGAGTGAAATCAATATTTTGATAGTAGTCCTTCTGAATCTTAATATTTTGATATTAGGGTGTGTTCAGTAACCAAAAACTAAATGAAAAGTAAACCAAAAATTAGAAAGTGACTTTACTTTCTTTTTTTTCTCCGTTTAACACTTGGAAAGTGGGTAGAAAGTAAATAGAAAGTAAAGCATGTAACGTTAGCTTTTTAGCTTCTTTTACTTTCTTAAAAAATGGAGGGGGGAATTAGTTTTTAGTTATTTTTTATACCCTGTTTAATTTTCGAAACGTTTTCACCTTCAGTTTTTGATATGTCATGGCTTTGTATTTCTTCAATGAAACAAATCTGGACGAGAAAACCTTGCAAAATATTATTCACTAATAATTTAGAGCGGAAACTTGCTTATTAGTAGCATGGTGGATTCATATAGGACAATAATCATTTTAATTACTATTTGAATGAAACTTTTCAAGTGTCATATTCAATGATATGTTGTTCTCTAAAGTAGTTAGTGATGCATAAATTAGCATCACTTAGCTATGTCATAAACGAGACCTAAAAGAATGGCTTAATCATATTAAAAATGTTCTTGCCTATATAGTCACATGAACTGTATAAAATAAATATACATTTCAATGTGCAGATATATGAAAATAAGTGATTAACAAGTATAAAATTTTGGCCTTAGAAATGCAACTAGGTGTCCATTAAGTCTTCAAAATTAAAATATATCATGAAATTGAGTCTTTTACTTCTAGAAAAGTCTACTTCTTACTGTTTACTTTCCAATGAAACCAAACAATACATATAGGCTATGTTTGGCTTGAAAGAAAATAGAGGAAAGAAAAAGAAAGTACAGTAGAAAACAATTTTCGCGTGTTTGGTTTGGAATAAAATAAAAAAGAAAATGAATGTTAAAATCACTGTAGAAAGACATGCATAAACCCCATTCTTTTCCCCTTTCCCGACTTGATCAGAGTGAAAATGAGGGAGAGGGAGAGAAAATTTCCTTCAGCCTCCTTCAAAATTCCCGACTCCATCCCGATCTAGGCTGTTGGCCTTCTTGTTTTGATGATGTTTAACAAACAATTTACTACTAATGTTGTTTGTCTAGTATTTGTGTTTTCTTATTTATGATAGACAAACAACGTTGTTGGAGGATGGATGGAATAGAGCTTCAACGATGAAATCCAATGGAGGTTGGCGGAATGTCGGTGAAGCCTTGCTATTCAAAGTTCAAGATCCAAGTTCAAGCTTCATCCGCGAGATTACCAAGTCAAGCTTATTGAAGATCAAGATCATTGCTTGGGTAATTTAGTTTAGGAATTTATATTATGTGTGTTAGTACTTTAAGCTCAATCATATACACACATACACGTTTTGGTTTTTGTATATATATAGTTATATATGTTAGCCCTTATGTTTTGATGATGTTCTTACAACCACCATTATCGGTACTAATGGCTTATTGAGTGTAAATTTAGTAAAATCATTTGTCAAGCTCGTTAGTGCCATTAACGGAGGATGGATGGAATATACGCTAAAACGAAGACATCTAAAGGAGGAGGAGGCCAAAAAGATGAAGCAACGTTATTTCAAGAACAATAAAGTCATATAAAAGCTTCATCTGATTCAAGCTATATCAAAGCTCAAGTATTGCTTTCAATATGAGGATATTAGCTTTCTTTTGTTTTTCTCTCTAGTGCTAGAATGTAGGCAAAGAGTTACTGAGTTTACTTGAAGCTATTGGGAATCACACACACGTTTTTAGACTTGTGTCTTCTAAGCGTTTTTCACAAAACACTATTTTTCACAAGTATGAGTACCTATCTGCAAAAATTTTTTTCCAAACAGTTTGTTTTTAGTATTAAAAACATTTTACAAAGTTTCAGAATTTTCAGAGGTCAAATGAATATTTTGCAAATATTTCAAGTTGGTCAAAAATCTGTTTTCTGTAAAATATCAGAAATCGGTCGACCGATCCTATGGCCATCCCTTAGTATCTTTCCAGATTGTCGTCGGTCGACCGATACGGTCGACCGAATTTTCAATCTTCTAATCGGTCGACCGTGCCGGTCGACCGACGAGGCTCTGCTTGTTTTTCCAAATTTCTTTAGCTGCCCGCGGTCGACCGAATTTTTCGGTCGGTCGACCGACGGTATTTTCGGTCGACCGATTATTTCTTCGGTCAACCGATTTGGTCAGCCGCGATTTTTTAAAACGGTCGTTTTTCGCCTCGACTCCTGTGCTTTCACTTATTAGTGATTGGCACAGTCTGAGGTCACAACCTGCAAAGTAGATTATCTTCCTAAATAGGAAGATTGGGTTTTTGTTTTTATTGATTTAAACTCTTTTATAAAAACCCCCAAGCCTGCTTCTTCTTCCCTAAGCCCTAACGTTTTGAAAGAGAACCAGAGAGCTCTGTTTCTTCCTGAGAAAATTTTCAAATCAAACTTGTTCTTCTGAGTTCTTGTGTGTGTTTCACTTCCCAGCTTCAGTACTCTTCTCTTTGCTATAGGGGCTTGTGTAAAGAGAGTGTCTTGCATTTATCTTCTGCTGCTGTGAGTGAGATCTTGTGTAGATCGACTGTGAGGGAGTGTGATCTGTGAGATCAACTGTGTAGTGAGAGAGAGATCTTGTGGGATCATTGTGTAGACGAAGTTCCGGCTTCCAAACCGGATGTGTTAGTGGATTTCTCCTCGAGAGTGGGGAGCGGGGACGTAGGTCAGCGGGCCGAACCTCGTTAACACATCGCGCGTCAAGGATAACGATTCCTAACTTTATCTCTTTCTTTATTATTGCACTTCTGTTACTGTGGTTTGTTTGCACTGAATTTTAATTGCATATTAGAGCCTCTTGACCCTAATCACCCCCCCTCTAGGGTCCTTCAATTGGTATCAGAGCTTGGTCTCTATATCAGTTTTTGGTTTAACAACCTTAGAGAAAAGATCTAATGGAGGCATCTTTGGATATACATATGCTAGAAGGACAATCCACAACTAGGCCACCTCTCTTCACCGGCACAAATTTTGCTTATTGGAAA